>NC_142803.1:8529966-8616995 GCF_049724085.1 Artemia sp. Qi Xiang Cuo
TACTTTAGATAATAAAGAAAAGAAATTTTTGGATTCCGTGTCCGGGAGCCTTTTTCGAGGTAAAAGTAAAAATTAAGGAAAAAGCAGCAATTAAAAAAAGACAAAATAGAATCATCTAAAGAAAACGACAACTAACACACAAAAGAGAAAAAAGAACAAAAAACAAACCTGTAGCCTTCTGGAAGTGTTTAAAACGTGAGTTGTATTTATTTGTTTGTTTTTTCTGTTGTTGTTCCTTATTATTTCTCTCTTGTGTTTTAGTTGTCGTTTTCTTTAAATGATATTATTTTTAAAATGGTTTCTTTTTCCTTTTTTCTGTTGAAAAAGGCTCCCGGGTGTGGAATTGAAATATTCGGATTTTTTATCATTTAAGGTTTGTTGTTTTTTTTTGTTTTTTTTTATCTTTTGTTTTATTCCCATACTTTATTTAAACTAAACCCGTTTTTTATCTCTTAATCTTTTTTAGAGAAAGCTACAGATAGAAACCGTTTTCAGTGAAAACACTCATGGAGTCAGAGCCTCTACACCTTCTTCTTGGAGGGAGGTATTTTGCGCTGATTACCTGGGAACTAAATCCCCTTTCTCTACAAGTAGGTATCCCACAGAGATGCTTGATACAAAAAAGGATAATATGAAATGATTACCATCAATTTTTGTTTTCAGTTATGTACTTTTTCTTTGGTCTTTTTTTTTATGTAAGTAGCCAAAGTTTATGTATCAGTAGTTCATAGTCCTTTAATTTCATCTGTTGTTTTTGAACACTCCTATAAGATAAAGATATAAAGGATGAGTTACTTGACTACACACTCTGAACCGGCTGTGTTGTTCTCTGTTCCATGGCCCTGAAGACAGGAAGTGCAATAAGCCGTCATTTTACACTGTCAGCACTTCAGACATCTAATGTTTCATTAGTGTAGATAGGTAAAACTTCAGGGGCTACCGAGGGATTTTTCTATGACTAAAGCTTGATTCTCATTGAATGTAACAAAACTCTCATTCAAATGTGTCTTCGTTTACTTTTTTTTAATACAACTTAAGGTTTAATTTGGATTACAAGCGAATTTTTACTTTGTACACTGCTATTGATGGTTTCTTTTTTTTTTGGTCAACTTTGTTTATGCGTAAAAATTCTTAGTGTCAGCTACATATTAGATGGCTGGATGGCTACAATATAAGATGGCTGGATTTCGGTATCCAAGTATGAAAGACACATCAGGCCCGTTTTTTAGCACTAAGCACTTACATCTTTCTGCAAAGATTATCGTTTTTTAACTCATCTTTGTTCTAAGATCTTACAGCTCACTGATGTTAACAAAATTTGTGAAGACCGCCACTGTTTTGCCATATAGAACAATGATGAGAGAACTTTGATGATCTACTCATCATTGTTCTCAGACCGCTGATCAGAGCAGAATGATGAAAGATGTTTCCACAAAAACGACCAAAGATGAAAGATATTTGTTCAAAGATTTCACTTTTAAGCGTTTTCTGATAAAAGATGTAAGATCTTTGCACATTGATGAGTGAAAAAACGCCCCTATTGCCTTTGTGAAAATCCAGTATAGTGTTTCAAACACAGTATACCCAGATATCTGAGTTTGAATCAAGGCACTTACTTCTTTGGATTTTTCCCAAGATCTTGAATATCAGTCTTAAGTTTGGGATAGCATTGTGTTAATTGTGATAATTGTGATAATTGTGATAACTGGGATAATTGTGTTAAGCATTACCCTTAAAACGTATGTTAAGTATATATATATATTATTTTTATTTAATATACTTGCATTTTTTCCAACCTTGGGCTGAAGTATTGTTAAACCCTGTTACAGACGCGGTTTCAACTTTTTTTTTCACAAAGAACCTCAAATGAATGATACAAAATAGAAAGTATTTTAGAATATATTAAGTGAGGTTGCTCCGTTCCCAGGATTGAATATAATGTGTAGTACTCAAAATTGAATTTATACTACTTAGAATAAACTATCCCATATATCTGTATTTGAACTTTTTTTTCTTTTTATTTTCTTTTTAAATAAACAATACACCATACAAAGTAATTGAGGATGAAATTCAGATAAGAGTTGAAATTCACCATGGCACCTAGATTTCAAGTACCCAGTAAATTGAAGTTGTAAGAGAAGGGGGGGGGTGAAAAAGGATAAATATCCTCTAGAGCCATTAAAGGTGCAGAGTGCGTCGAATCGACGTCCCTGCAGCAAGCGGCAGCAGGGAACAAACCGTTGGCTTTGTATTGCATAGTAGAGCACCAATCCAGTGTGCTGCCATAGGGTTAGAGAAGGTGGAAAATTGTGTAAAGTGTATACGACCACGCAACGTCACTACCTGAATTCCAGCTTGTATTTCTGATTACAAGCAAAATTATCAATCCTTACCGGAAAATTTTACGAAACAAAATACCTATCAAAGAAAGGATGACAATGATAAATGTTCACAAGTGTTTTAGCACAGAGGAACAGAGAGTCTACTTGTAAAAAAGAAATTGCTGTGACTAAAAAACTTTCTATTGTTTCTACTGGCTTAATATTTAAGGCCAATCTGGTTTGTATAAGGTGGAGTCACGTGTCGGTCCAGAAATTGCATATGCTTGTTGGTCTAAGATTGCTGTTCAACGTTAGATAGTCCGAAACATTAGTTAACCCGGCTTTAAAAAGGCGGAGCTATTTTCATCCCTAAAGAGAAGGAACAATGTGATTGGCTTGCGAAAATGCGTCACAGAAATAGACTAATGGAAGTAAAGCATTTTTTATTACGGATTTAAAAGACGCTAATCTCCCTTTTTCTCTTTAGTATTAGTAGAAAAAATTTAATTCATGAGTGCGCAAAAATATACTTGCTAAAAAGGTTAAACTTATTCAAGTTTTGATTGCGACTAGTAAACACTAGCCCGCTGTATTCACCATCTGCTAGTTCTGGGTCAGACTTGGCTGCTGGCTGGCAACATTACGAGCGGTTACTTTGAAGCGGCTGCTAAAGAGCCTAGTGTAGTCGTGGCTTAAGAAGAAACCGGTGGAGCTGCTAATGAGAAGAAATTGGTTATTACTTGCACAGGCTGTAAATTAAGCTTGCTTTAAGTGAGGTTGTTCCATTGAAAGGCTTACTATAATGCTTACTACCAAAAATTTAAAAGAAACTTGAATAAGCTCTCGCTGTTTCTAAAAAGATGGCACTGGTAGTGCATAGTCCATGCATAGATTTTTAAACGATGATGCATGTGCTTGTATGTAATCTTGAATTTAAGTGTGAGCTTTTGTTTTTATTTGTCCTGAAATGGGTATTTTTGTGCCAAATAAAGTGCATTTGTTGGAATTCTATTGAAAAGAAAACTGCAGTCACAGTGGACATAATTTTTGTTGAAACTCACTGTGACAATACTCTATCAAATACGACATGCACAGACTGGCTCATAAATAATGATTTGAAATTTTGAGTAGAAAGAGCGTCCTGGCGCACAGAACAAGTTTGGATACTAGGAATTGGAGCAATTTCT
This sequence comes from Artemia sp. Qi Xiang Cuo, assembly GCF_049724085.1. Lineage (NCBI taxonomy): Eukaryota > Metazoa > Arthropoda > Branchiopoda > Anostraca > Artemiidae > Artemia > Artemia sp. Qi Xiang Cuo. The sequence goes on from NC_142803.1 coordinate 8,533,475, forward strand.
TAATCAAGAGTCGTTACAGATACTACCAGAATAATAAAAAAAAAAAACATACAAGTAGACCAATCAACAGTTTCAAAACGTTTAAAACATTAGGAATTTCCCAGGAACAAGGATATTTGGTCCATGAATTTATTTTACTTTTTTTTCCCAGAAATAACAAGGATATTTTCATTCATAAAACCAAAACCATAAGATCAGATTTTAATCCAGTTTTATGTTGTGCCTCCATCTGGTATTCCCTACCAGTTAAAATTTGGCTATATCATTCTTATGGACAATTTAAAAAAAACAGCTAACTTCTTATGCCTAGACAGTTAGCTCTCCCCTCACTTCTTTTTTTGACTCTATCTTTCCTTTTCAATTTTTTAAATTCGTTTATTTTGATTCGCATGCTAGTTTTTGGTGTTGTTTAGTTTTTTTTTTCTTGTCCTTCTGTTTGATTTTAGTGCTTAAATTTAATGTTATGTTTATTCTCCCACTCTCACAGGTCAAAATGCCTTTGTGGGGGTCTAAAGTTCTGTAATTTTTTCTGTGTTTCTTTTAAATAAATTGGTTAATTAATTATAAATTTCTGGTAATGCAGATTTTGTTATTAGGAATATAGGATCCTGTCCATTTAAGACTGTAAACTTGCTTTAAATATTTTATTATTCCTTTCTTTTCCAGGGGTTCATGAGGAACAGTGATTTGCTGATGCTACATGGTTTGAATTCCAATTTATATGGGGATTTTTTTGTGTTTTTTGTATTTGATTAATAAAAGCTAAGGTACTTCTAAGTAATATCAAGCCATATAAGGTGTACTGAATTTCTAAATCTTTTTAGATTATGAAGCTAACTGTAGGGCATGTAATATTAGGTTATATTGGTGTACAAGTTGAGGTATAAGTGCGAGAGGAGATGGGAGACTGAGAGTTTAATATTCTAACTCCTCTCTTCAATATTGCACTGTCCTACTATTATTTTTCTAGTGCTCAACCTCTCCCCTGTGAAAACCTGTTCATAGTCTTTGCTCCTGTGTGCGACCAGGGACGTTCAAAGGAGGGGGAGGGGTGACCGGGGCAGCTAGGCCCGGTGCCGTGGCTAAGGGGTGCCGCGGATGGGGATTATGAGGCGTTTTTGTTTATATTTGAGTCGGAAAGGGGCGCCTTAATTAATTTTGCCACGGTTGCCACCAACCCTAGGAAAGGCCCTGTGTGGGACCATGCAGAAACAGCAGAGATTATTTTAGTAGTTTTACTAGTAGCGAAAACAGATTGTAATGATTGCATTACTATTTCATTTTCATGTTGCTGTCGATAATGGGTAAAATCACTGATTACAAAGATCGCCGTGTACTTTTTCAGAGCAAGCATGTTTAAATTCTCACTCTGAAATTTTCCCATCCCACAGCGAACGAAAATGTCAAGGGTGCGTCCAGGATTTTGTTCGGGGGGAGAGGGCACAATAAAAAGCCTTAGAAACGCATCAAAAATCGGTTTATAAGCATTTTTGTTACGTTTTTAGAAGTCGAACAAAATATTGGGAGGAGATTTAAACCCTGTAACCTCACCCCTAGATACGGAAACTACTTAAAAGACCAGAGAAATGCCATATATTTTTCAGATTACTATCTTTTCGGCTGGGGGTATGTATAAGACCCATTTTCCATTTGGTATCTTCTGCAAGTCTTTAAGAATGTTTCAGTATCCCCTGATCCAATATCTTGTTCCAGTTAGAAAATTGTGAAATTTCATCTTCTTCCTTTTAAGTTTTAGGCCAATTTTGTCTCACAGAAGCAATTTGTTATTTAGCTCACTAAATAGCCTAAATAACTTACAAGCTTTTGCATCTGAAATCACATCTGTAAAAGAAAGATATACCCACTATGGCATTGCTCTTATCTAGTACTGTGCTCTTTTGAAGAAAAGAAGTTTTTGCTGCAACATAATATCTCTTAGTATGTGGGTATTATGGCTCATTGTCCTAATTGGCTCTGAACGTAGCTATAATAAAGCGAGTAATTTAGAGTCCAAAATACATAAAAATAAACACACTGGATATTTTTTCATCTATTCATTCACTTTCCGGCAACAAAGATCGTTGTGACGGCCATACGACAACTGGTATCGAATCCTGAGCTACGTGCCTCCAAGCAAGGATCTATCCACGCATCGATACAACAGATATTTACTATTTATTTTCAAACAGTTCGTGGCAAAACTGTAATCAAACAGTTCGTGGTAAAATTGTAATCAAGCTGCAAGTAAGGAGCGACTTGTTCTAATATTAACCTTTAAAAATCGGCTTTGATAGCAATATATATAAAAAGAAACATTTTTGTATGGTTATTCTAAACACACACTAAATTCAGAAAGTTTAAATTTACCCACTTTAAGTTACGGGGCTTAGCAGATTTACCGGATTTTCGAAAAAGGCGAGTGATTTATCCATCTGACAGATTACAAAGCAAAAGCTGATTTTGTGTCGCAATGCTTAAGAATGACTTTTCAAACACATAGTCGGGGAGCCAAAGTTGAAAAAGTCGTCAAATAACGATTTGTAAAAAACATTTTGGTACATGAGTTCTGACTTTTGGAAACGATATTTTCGAACATGCTGATTCCATTTATTTCGGGAATTGCAACCACCAAAGTGCGCTTCATAGTTTAATATGAGGTCAAAGTTTCGACTCGATCATCTATGGTGAAAAATTTTAAACTTAACTTGTTCATTACTAAGTAGATGACACTGCATCTTTCTCGTGGCTTTGTTATGGTTATGTTGACTGCCATGTGCCATGCTACTGTGTAAATAAATTAATGGTTCAAAAGCTTAAAAAGCTAATTAACTCTATTATTTGATCCTCAAAGGTTTGTCTTTACCAGTATTTCACTTTTTATTGTTTCGCCTCGTCTTTTAGGAATATAAATTTAAAATGGATAGGCTAAAAGTAAAAGTCTTACCAGTTTTGGGGTCAAAGGATAGTTAGAGGCTCACTTAAGTGGTTTAAAAGTAGGGTAAAGGTGCAGATTAGTTCCCCCTGATAAAAGCAACTTGTTTCTTACTATTATTCAGTAAATTGCAGGGGTGTCCACGGGAGGAGTTTTACGAGGAGCTTGGCTCTTTTGTGAGCTAGCCTAGGTGGTACGGTACAGGTTTTTTCAAGCATAGTCAAGCAAAGGTGGTACCCTCTGACAATACTTGGCTGTCTTCTCTTTCCTTTTTTGTTTGTCAAGAGTCTCACTATTTACCATTGCTACTCAAGTCAATAACTTTATAGTGCATCCAGACTATCCGGTTTCTGGAAAAATGGGATGGAAATCCAGAAAAAGGAATAGCCATCCAGACTTGGCGGATTTTTAAAATAATATCGGTACAAGTTTATCAGCCATCCTTATCAAATCTGTTTTTCTGAGCCAAAACCTATAGAAAACAATTATAGAGCCTCAGTTTGACAATTTACCTTTTTTCTATTTTAAACCACATCAGACAGCTATTTTTATTTATCACTCATCATGTTGAATCGTCTCCTTCTGCTGGCATTTTTTCCAGAAACGCTGTCCACACTACAGTCTTCCGTCAAATTTTTCCATTTTTGGACCCTCTGATCCTTCCTGCCCAGAAAACGGAAAAATGGGATGGAAGACCTGTCTGCATTTCCGGATTTCCATCCCATTTTTCCAGACAGCGGATAGTCTGGATGTGCTATTAGGTGGCACAACAAAATTTTAGGCTAGGTGGAAGAAGGTTTGGTGGTACCTTCTTTTTGGCCAACACGATGCCGCAATGCCCAATACCATGCCACAAAGTTGTAAAATTGTTCAATGGAGCATTATTATTATTATTTAGGGCGGACTCAAATGGGTTGAGACTCAGGCCTCCAAGGCCCATTGCCTCTACAATGGAGCATTAAGAGTTGTCATTTTCCATCTTTTGAGGGACCAAGACTGAATATGAGTATGCTTTACAGAGGCGAAAAAATTGAAATTTAGCACTAAGAATTGTCTTTTTTCTTCCATTTTGGACTTCTTATCACTGCTGGCGGGGGGGGGGCCTTGAAGTACTTTCTGGTTTGAAGATTTTTTTCACCAGGTCTTTCCACTGCTTATAGGGTCCTATTATAGACTATAATAGTCTGTAGATACTGGAAATGGATCGGTTATATATCATGAAGAAATTCTTGAATTTTTTTTCTAAGGTTACCATTAGTACCATACTAAATTTCTTCTCTATTTTGCAAAATAGCATGGAATCATTTGCCAGAAAAAAATTAGATGCTCTCTATAGCCCCCCCCACAAAAAAAATTACTATGCAAAGTGTTTAATCTGCTAAAACGAGGGAAAAGGACAGCTTCACACGGTTAGTTATATAAAACGTGTCAGAGAACTTCTATTGACCAGATGCAAGTGCAATGCTAAGTACCATGCTCTAAGAAAGGACTGTCAGCAACCAAACTTCTTACAAAAAAGGCTTGTTTGGCATAGAACTTGTAGACAGAAATTTTTGTCTTGTGATCTCCATGGAGGTCTTCAGGAAGCAAATATGCCAGCTACACCTGCAAGACTCACTATAACATTGGCAACAGAAGTGAGTTTCTCATATGCTGACTGTTGCATCATTTGTGGAAAAAAGGGAAGTACCAAGCGTAAAAGTGAGAATCTTCTTGCAATTAAAACGATAGAAAGGCAACAGAAGTTATCACAGCATGCTGAAAGACTTTTACGAGAAATGCCTGCTGTGTTTGCAAGGTCCAAAGACAAAAATTTGATTCAGTTGAGTGCAAAATACCACCAAAAATGCATGCTTAGCTTCTTTAAAAAGAAGACTGAGGAAGAGACTAACTTTTCTGCCAGAGAGTCTGTTGCAAAAAGTGTGGTGGATGAAATTGAAACTCGTCTTAAGGAAGGAAGAATATACTCGCTTAGTGAGCTAAGGCAGAAATTAAGTAGTGGACTAGCTAGTTCAGGTCTGGAAATAAAGGCCCATGATGTTAGGATACTGAAAAAGCAATTGAGTGTGAAGTATGGCAAACCACTAGAAGTGAGCTCTAGTAAAAAGGCAGACCAGTGCTTTTACTATTTGAAGCATAAGGTATATGTTGGAGCCCTGAGTCTTCAGTTTTATAAGTTTGACAAAGAAGCAGATGATTCATTTGTGCTCGTAGAGAGTCGTACCGTAGATACAGACTGTGAAACAAACGAATCCGGCAGAGAGAGTGACAGTGAATCATTTGACTGTGGAGTAGTGTGGGACAGTGAAGATGACATGCAAAATAGTGGCCCTGAATTAGTTGAAAACGGAACACAAAGTCCTACAGGGAGCCAACCGGGGTTATTCCTCTGACAAATTCATTGTCGCAGTGGCCGATTTCTATAAACCGTATTGCAGTTCATTGCAAGTGTAGAAATATGTGTATTGGAAAGTGCTCCTGTGCTGGAATCCGCAAGTGCGACTTGCTTTGTGCTTGTGCTGGGTCATGCGATCTTTCTGAAAGTGACGACGAGTTTGACTAAATAATAACTTAAAAAACATTGCTAAACATATTTAAATTATGTATATTCGACCAATCGTATGTTAATAAAATTGTAAAAAGCAAAAGCTTGTAAAAGCAGTTTGAAGCATATTGAAGCTGTTGTGCTTGAAGCAGGATTTTTTTTTTTTTTTTTTTTTTTTTTTTTTTTTTTTTTTTCTGATGTGGTAAATTAACGATCGCCTAATGTTTTGGCTAGGTATAAAAAAGACAACTACAATATTCTAGTAGAAAGCTGGACTTAGTCTGAGTGAAATAGAAAAATCAACGAACTTAGTTGCAAAAAACCACCAAGCGCACCTTTGGCGCTTATATTCCCGAGATATTCGTAATCAGCATGGTCGATTTAGTCTAAAACCTCTCTCAAATCACTTGTCCCCCTCAGATTGCTATTTTGTCAGATTTTCAACTTTGGCTCCCCGACTAACAGGGGATTTAGATTTAGAATAAGAAGAATTTTTAACGTGCTACAAATATTAGAGTAAAAAACGGGTAGGGGGAGCATCCTCATACACAGAATAATTTATATTTATTTCAAGTTTCAATATCGCTATTTACATTAATTAAAAAATAAGCTCATTTTGTAATTTGATGTTTTATAAGCAGTTTCCTTACCAAGGGATTTAGTCTCATATCCAAACAACTCAAATAATATGTCTACCACATCGTAACTGAAGAAGTTGTAAAGGAGCTTTTTCACTGAAGGATCATTACCACTAACAACTCACCGCAGCACCAAGCCACCTGAGGCCAACACAGCTGCGCTTGCTCCTCCTCCATCCCAATCTATTCAAAGCCTCCCTCTTTACACCTCCCAGGATGTTCCCATTTCCCTTAAATCTTTATGACATTTTCCCACCCCAACCGTGAACGGCCTGCTTTCTGTTTAACCCTTGGCGGTTGGCAGTAAAGGATAATCTTTGGCAATCTGTCATCCTTCATCTGAAGAACTTGCCGTAGCCATCTGAACCTTTCTCTCGTTGCAAGCCTAGAAAGTGGAATTAAACCACACTTTTTGTATAGCCTACTGTTTGAAATACGGTCAGTCAGCTGGGTAACCCAAACAGTCTGTAGGCAATTTCTCTGGAAAACATCTAGCAAATCTTCATCCACTTTCGCGGAGCGCCCATGCTTCAGAACCGTATTTGACCACTGTCATCACTGTAACTTTCAATATTTTAATTTTGGTTCGCAGACTTATTTTCCTATTCTTTCAAACTTTTTTCAACTGTGAAAAAAACACCCTGAGCTTTGGCTATTCTACTTTTAACATCCTCCCTGTTCTCACCATCTTTACTAATATCAAACAATTCGTTATAACGATGGTAACGAACTGTAAGTAAGGAGCGACCTGGCTCAATAATGAGCGAAACTCTAAAGAACGGAATTTTGATACCAACAGGTACATGAAAAGAATCAGATTTTTATGCTGATTTCAAATATATAAGTTTCATTAAGTTTTGTTTTACCCATCAAAAGTTACAAGGAAATCAGCGTTATTTTGAAAAAAGGGGAAAACACCCCCTAAAAGTCAGAAAATCTTAATGCAAATAGCACCATCATATTCAGCGTGTCAGAGAACACTACTGTAGACATATCAAGCTCATATCTGTAAAAATGTTGAATTTTGTATTTTTTGCCAGAAGAAAGACCACGGATGCGCGTTTTTTTTTCTTGGTTTATCCCCAGGGGTGATCGTATCGATCCAGTGGTCCTAGATCATCGCGAGAGGGCTCATTCGAACGGGAATTAAAAGTTCTAGTGCCATTTTTAAGTGACCAAAAAATTGGAGGGCAACTAGGCTCCCTCCAATGCTCATTTTGTTCCCTAGGTCACCCGATCAAACTTTTGAGATAGCCATTTTGTTCAACATAGTCGAAAGATCTAATAACTTTGTCTTTGAGGACGACTTAATCTGCTACAGTCCTTGGGGGAAGGGCTGAAAGTTATGAACTTTGCCCAATATTTACATATAGTATTAGTTTTTTGGGAAGTATACAGACATTTTCAAGGGGATTTTTTCTGGTGGGGGGTCGGGGGAGCTGGTTACGTGGGAAGAATTTTTCCTAGGGGAAGGGAATTTTCTACGAGGGGGTGCAAGATTTCCCACCATTTTTAAAAACCGATCAGAAATTTAAAAACAAAACTCGTTTACATCAACTGAAAGTAAGGAGCAACATTAACACTTAAAGCGAACAGAAATTATTACGTATATGAGTGGGTTTGCCTCCTCGTTAATACCTCGCTCTTTACTCTAAAGCTTTTTTTAGTACTTTCAAAAGAGTTATTTTTTCTAATTAAACGGCCTTTGGGATTCAGGGGTCATTCTTGAAGAATTGGAACAAAATTCGAACTTTAGTGTGAAGAGCAAGGTATTCTCTGTTTCCATCCCTGTTTTACCCGTTCAAAATTTCTACCCTGTGGTTTTCTCTCAGGTAAGTTCCATTTTAGATTGTACAATTCTCCCTAATACTTTCTTAAAGCCGAGTCTCGGGTCAGTAGTGGTCCGTAAAGAGATCTCATTTAAAGTAAAATGAGGCCCCTAAGTTTGTATTTTCTGCCCTCTGGACGTCCGGTTACAGTTAGTTTTGGAGATGACGGTGGAAACGCTACACCTGCAACGGCGAATGATAACAATCAAAGGTGACAACATTTACGTACTGAAATCAAATGACGGTTGTCTGATGTCAGAAACCCTGTGTTTTTTACGATCTGCGTTTTTACCGCGTGAATAATTTCGGAGGCCACACTGCCTTTCCATGACGATAAATAAAAGTTCAAATAGGGATAAAATCCTTTTAATAGACAGTGATGATGATAACAGTTATAGAAATTCACAAAAATACCAGATATTTCGGTCACATATACAGTGACCGTCATCAGTAGTATGATAACAGTTATAGAAATTCACAAAAATACCAGGTATTTCGGTCATATATACAGTGACCGTCATCAGTACTAAAACTGATGACGGTCACTGTATATTTGACCGAAATATCTGGTATTTTTGTGAATTTCTATCACTGTTATCATCATCACTGTCTATTAAAAGGATTTTATCCCTATTTGAACTTTTATTTACCGCGTGAAATTTCAAGAATCAAGCTCATAAAAAATCTTTATGTTGATAGAGGGAACACACCTGTATATAGAGGAATCTGGAGACTTGTGTATGAAATAATGATCGTAAATCTAAAGGTTATAATACTAAGATCGCAAGTCGTAAGTTGTGAAAGTATGACCTGAATAATCACTCCCCCTCCACCTTATCTAAGGCAGAAAATTATGAAGGACCAGCCCTAAGTAGCTACTTTTCAAGGATCATAAGTTCAGTTAATATTCCGGGTAAATGTGGAGACCCTAAATATGGATAAAACTATTACCGTAACTGGAACTGGAGTTAAAGATTTTTGATTTAATAAATCAGAAGAAACATAGGTCAGAAGTTTTACAAAGGTCAGAAGAAACATGAGCTGCTATCCCAGCTCCTAGTGAGGGCCCCTCATAAAGTAAGAGTACCCTCGTGCTTATCAATGAAAATAAATAAAAAAAAACAAGTTTTTAAACTGAAAGTAAGGAGCGACGTTAAAACTTAAAACGAACAGAAATTATTCCTTATATGAAAGGGGATGTTCCCTCCTCAATGCCTCGCTCTTTACGCTAAAGTTTTTTATTGTTTGAAAAAAATAGAGTTGTGGGAAAGTCAAACTTGCATTTATCGTTTATTTAATGTTTGTTCGTTTTAAGTTTCATTTATTCTACAATAGTAAAATATTTTTTTCGTTTTAAGCTTGATTTTCATGTTCAATCTAAGCATTACTCGCTTTAAGATCTATTTATTCATTTATATTATTACTTGTTGTATGTTATTTGCTATGATTGTTTATTTAATTTCTATTCGTTTGGTTTTCATTTATTCTTTAATAGTAATTTCTGGTCGTTTTGAGTTGAAATTTTAACAGGTATTTGTATCTCCTGAGCTTAAGTTTAAAATGGCCTTTACTTTAATTCGAAAAACTTATTTTTCGAAAGTGTTTTTATAACTAATTTTTGTTCGTTTTTGATTGCAAAAAGTTTCAAGTTTTTAAAAACTCCTTATTTCAAAATCAAACTTAAAAAAAATATCAAATGCTCATCGAGTATTAAAACCGGTATCAAAGTAACAATATCAAAGTGAAAAAATGGTCTTGTGTCAACCTCGGAGTTTTTATTGTCTGATGTTTGAAGTATTTTTAACGAGTTTGAACTATAGTGAACGAGAAATTTCAATTTCCAATCATATGAGCCCTCTCCGAAGTTTATACGAGAATCCTTTCCATATGAACTATATATGCCCCCAGATCGTTACTTACAACGCCTGCCTCCTGGCCCTGGGGGTTTGTGTCGACCCCGGAGTTTTCGTTATATGATCTTTGACTATTTATAAAAAAAATGGCTATCTCAAAGTTCTTATCAGATTGGTTTGAGGAAAAAAGGGAATGGAGGGGGGGGGGGGGCTAGTTGCCCTCCGTTATCCTTTGACTCTTTAAAAATGAACTAGAACATTCAATTTCCAATCAAATGAGCCCTCTTGCTCCTCAATAACAACCATGTATGCCCCAGAGTGTTACTTACAACGGCTGCCCCGGGCCCTGGGGGGTTGCGTCGACACAGGAATTTTTCTTATCTAATCTTTGAAGTGTTTTTAACGAAATGGCCATACGTAAAGAAGTTTTTTTTTATGATCTTTGAACTATTTTTAACAAACTGGCTACCTCAAATTTTTTTATCAGATGTATTTGGGGAAAGATGACTTGGGGGGGGGGGAGCTATTTGCCTTCCGATCACTTTTGACTCTTAAAAAGGGCAATAGAACTCTCGATTTCCAATTGAATGAGCCCCCTCTGAAGTTTTTACGACGACCCCTTCTATATGAAGTGCCTCGAAAAAAAATAAATTGGAGTGTGGGGGGAGGCTAGCTGCCCTCTGATCACTTTTGACTCTTAAAAAGTCAATTACAACTTTCAATTTCCAATCAAATGAGCCCCCTATGAGGTTTTTTTGAGCATCCCTTCCATTACAACCATATATGCCCCCAGAGCATAACTAACAACGCCTACCCCCGGGCCCTGGGGGGCTGTGTCGACATCGGAGTTTTTGTTATCTTAACTTTGAAATATTTTTCAGAGGCAACGCTGTAGCGTTGCCTATAGTAAAGGCCATACGGCTCCAATGTTTTATTATTATTTATTTTTTTTTTTCCAGAAGCACTTCATATGGAAGGGGTCGTCGTAGAAGCTTCCAAAACGGGCTCATTTGATTGGAAATCGAGAGTTCTAGTGCCCTTTTTAATAGTCTAAAAAGATTGGAGGGCAACTAGCCCCCCCACACCCATACTTCCCCCAAACACTTCCAATAAAAATTTTGAGAAAGCCATGTTGTTCAGCGTAGTTGATTTCAAGATAGAAAATGTATTTTTGAGGAGGCTACTCCCCTACAAACCTCAGGGCAAGGTTTTTGAGATATGCACTGGGGGCATATAAGGTTTTTATAGAAGGCGTTGTCGTAGAAACTTCAAAACAGGATCATCCGATTGGAAATTAAAGAGCTAGTGCCCTTTTTAATAGTCGAAAGTAATTGGAGTGTAACTAGCCCCCATCCCCCCCCCACGCCCATCATTTCCCCAAACGCATCCAATCAAAATTTTCAGATAGGCATTTTGTTTAGCATAGTTGATTTCCAGATAGAAAATATGTTTTTGAGAAGGACACTCCCCCACAACCCTCAGGGCAAGGGTTTTAAGTTATGCCCTGAGGACATATAAGGTTATTATAGAAGGAGGTGTCATAAAAATCTCAAACAAGGCTTATTCGATTGGAGATTCCGAGGGCTAGTGCCCTTTGTAATAGTCGAAAGTGATTTGAGGGCAACTAACCCCCCCTCTCACGCCCACCTTTTCCCCAAACACATCCAATAAAAATTTTAAGAGAAATAGTTTATTAAACGTAGTTTTATGTTCTGGAAATTATGTCTTTGAGGATTACAACTCCCCCAAAGCCCTCAGGGCAACGGTTATAATTTAAGGATTCTCTGAATCCTTTTTATTATTTATTTTGGAAGGGATGCTCGTATAAACTTTAGAGAGGGCTCATTTGATTGAAAATTCAAAGTTCTTGTTCACTTTTTAAGAGTCAAAAGAGATTGAAGGGCTACTAGCCCCTCTTCCTTCTTCACGCCCTAAATGCATTGAGATAGACATTTTGTTAAAATAGTTCAAAGTTCTGATAACAAAAACTCCGGTGTCGACACAGCCCACCAGGGCCCGGGGGTAGGCGTTGTAAGTTATGCCCTGGGGCATAATTTATTAAAGGGGGTTTATATCTTATGGGAAGGGGTTTTGTATGGGAAGAACACATAGGAAATCTATTATAATTATCCAATCATAAGGTTAAAATACATACTCTGTGATAGATGCAAAATTGTTTTGGCAAACAAATTCCTATTAAGGTCAATTCCAAACAGTCGTGATCCCTTTGTGCCAGCAAGTGAAATGGTCTAAACCCCCTTATTGAAGCTATTTTTTCAATACATTCATTGTTGTCAATCGCTGTCCACAAGTTATGCAAGCTGTCTATTGTTCATATATAAGGTTTTTATCAAAGAGGTAATCGTATAGACTTTGAAAAAAGCCTCATTCAATTTAAATTGAAAGTTCTAGATCCTTTTTTTAAAGTCAATAATAATCGGACAGCAAGCACCCCCCCCCCCATGCCAAAAAAACTTTAAATTTTTTGCAATAAAAAACGAACAAAAATTAATTAAAAAAACTTTCCGAAAAATTAGTTTTTCAAGAAAAGTAAAGACCATTTTAAACTTAAGCTCTGCAGATACAAATAGCTTTTAAAATTCAAACTCAAAACGACCAGAAATTACTATTAAAGAATAAATGAAACCCAATACAAACAGAAATTAAATAATTAATCATAGCAAAAACATACAACAAGTAGTAATATAAATGAATAAATAAATCTTAAAGTGACTAATACTTAGATTGAATATGAAAATCAAGCTTAAAACGAAAACAAATATTTTGCTATTAAAGTATAAATGAAACTTAAAACGAACAGTAATTAAACAAACAATCAATGCGAACAAACATACAATATATATTAATGTAAATGAATAAATAAATATTAAAACGAGTGAAACTTAAATTGGATATGAAAATCAAGTTTGAATCCAATTAAAAAACTGCAAATAAGAGTTTGGGTATCGCCTCACTGCAAAAGCTTAAAACCTACTGTGTCATTGGTGCTTTACTGAAAACAAATTATATTACAAATATATTCTTTTTTAGTTAGTGTTTAAAATGAATGTTAAAATTTCAGTAAAATATTGAACTGGTGATCTTCCAGCTACTAATGTAAATGTGCATAAAATATTTATACAAATTTTTTATTTCTTTTCAAAATTGATCAATACACATATAGTTTCACTAAAAGCAAAATTTGGATGCTATCTCCTTTTTTAACTGTAAAAACCTAAAGCCTTCTGCGTCATTGATGCTTCAATGAAAACGAATTACTCGTATATTAAAAATTTATTATTTTCCAGTTCTTACAGCATTGAAAATGAAAATAAAATTACAGTGAAAAAAAAAATCTTGAACTGATGGATCTTTCAACAATTAATATAATTATATATCTAATATTCAATTTGATTTTGTTTATACTTTCCAAGACTGTTCAAGACTCATATAGTTTTGCCATTTGTTTTAACTCTGCCATTTTTTGTCACTAATCATGTTAGTTTGTTATGAAAACATTCTATGGCTTCTAGGCATTTCTATTTGAGCGGAAAACTGCACCTCAAACTTTGTGGAACATGCATTTTCTTGCCTGAAACACCAAAATATAATAAAATGTCAAGTTTTAGAGTGTTCCACCACTCGCAAGCAAGTGCCATTGGTATTTTTCAATCCGCATGGTCAATTTAGGGTAGGCTAATTCTCGTAGCAGCCCCATTCCGTCGTGGTATGGTTCACATTTTCAACACCTGGTGTCCGAACTATCATATAATCTACCTAGCATACAACTACCCCAAATCAGTAACAATAAATAAATGAAACCTAAAACGAACAAAAATTAAAATAAATATTAGAGTCAAACTCAAAACGAGCATAAATTAATGTGAGTAGGGTTCAAAACCCCTATGCTTTCTAAAAGCCAGAATATAATTTGTACTTTACTGAAAAAAATTCAAATGAGTTTACTGAAAAAAAAATGTGCACTGTCAATTTAATATACATAGGCTGATATTTATTCCATAAAATCTTAATTAATTTTAGATTTCTTAAAGTTAGAAAAGTGAAAATATTTCAAAGAATTTTTTTCAGTAAAGCACCAATGACGCAGTAGGTTTTAGGCTTCTGCAGTGAGACGATACCCAAACTCTTGTTTGTAGTTATTTTTATTGGATTCAAACTTGATTTGCATATTCAATTTAAGTTTCAGTCGTTTTAAGATTTATTTACATAAATATCTATTGTATGTTTGTTCGCATTGATTATTTATTTAATTTCTAGTCGTTTTAATTTTCATTTATTCTTTAATAGCACACTATCTTTTTTCGTTTTAAGCTTGATTTTCATATTCAATTTAAGTATTACTCGCTTTCAAATCTATTTATTCATTTATATTATTACTTGTTGTATGTTTTTTGCTATGATTGTTTATTTAATTTCTGTTCGTTTTGGGTTTCATTTATTCTTTAATAGCAATTTCTGGTCGTTTTGAGTTTGAATTTTAACAGGTATTTGTGTCTCCTGAGCTTAAGTTTAAAATTGCCTTTACTTTTCTTTGAAACACTTATTTTTAGGAAAGTTTTTTTTTAAATTAATTTAACAAAGTATCCATCTCAAAATTTTTATCTGATGCATTTAGGGCGTGGAGGGTGGGGGGGGGGCTAGATGATTTCGGAGACCACACTGCCTTTCCGTGAAGATAAAATAAAAGTTCAAAATAGGGATAAAATCCTTTTTAATAGACAGTGCATAATAAATTTCACAAAAAAATAGTTTTACTACTTTACTACTGATAACGGTCACTGCATATGTGACCGAAATATCTGGTATTTTTTGTGAAATTTATTATACACTGTCTATTAGTAAAGATTTTATCTCTATTTTGAACTTTTATTTTATCGGGGGGGGGGCTAGTTGCCCTCCGATCTCTTTTGACTCTTAAAAAGTGAACAAGAACTTTCAATTTGCAATCAAATGAGCCCTGTCCAGAGTTTATATGGGCACCCCTTCCATAAGAACTATATATGTCCCCAGAGCACTACTTGCAACACTTGCCTCCGGGCCCTGGGGGGTTGCGTCGACACGGAAGTTTTTTATCTGACCTTTGAACTATTTTTTAATGAAATGGTTATTTTAAGAATTTTATCGGATGGTCTTGGGGAAAAAAGGGTGTGTGTCTGGGGGGGGGGGGTGCTAGTTGCCCTTGGATATCTTTTGAATCTTAAAAATTGAATTAGAACTTTAAATTTCCAATCAACTGAGCCCTCTCTGAAGTTTATACGAGCATCCCCATCATAAGAACCATATGCGCCCCCAGGACAACACTTACAATGCCAACCTCTCGGGCTCTGGGGGGCTGTGTTGGCACCGGAGTTTTTGTTATCTAATTTTTGAACAATTTTCAAAAACTGGCTATCTCAAAATTTGTAGCGAATGAATTTGGGGGAAAAAGGGCGTGGGGGGGGGGGCTAGTTGTCCTTAATTCTCTTGACTCCTAAAAAGTGAACTAGAGCTTTCATTTTCCAATCAAATGAGCCCTCTATGAAGTTTATACGAGCATCCCTTTCATAAGAACCATGTATGCCTTTAGGGCATATCTTAGAACACCTTCCCCCGGGCCCTGGGGGATTGTATTAACACTGGTGTTTTTCTTATCCGGCATTTGAACTATTTTTAACAAAATGTCTATCTCGAAATTTTCATCAGATGAGTTTGGAAAAAGAAGGCGTGGGGGAGGGCTAATTGCCCTCGGATCTCTTTTGACTATTAAAAATTGAGCTCGAATTTCAATTTCCAATTAAATGAGCCCTCTCTGCAGTTTATACGAGCATCCCTTTCATAAGAACCCCACATGCCCCAGGGCATAACTTACAACGCCTGCCCCTGGCCCTGGGGGGTTGTGTCGACACCTGTGTTTTTGTTATCTGACTTTTGAACAGTTTTTAACTGAATGGCTATCTCGAAATTTTTATCGGATGCATTTGGAGAAAAAAGGGGCGTGGGGGGGGGCTAGTTGCCCTCCAATCTCTTTTGACTCTAAAAAATTGAACTAGAACTTTCAATATCGAATCAAATGAGCCCTCTCTGAAGATTTTACGAGCATCCCTTCCATAAGAACCATATATTCCCCCAGGGCATAACTTACAACCCCTGCCTTCGGGCCCTGGGGGGTTGTGTCGACCCCGGATTTTTTTTTTATGGTCTTTGAACTATTTAAAAAAAAATGGCTATCTCAAAGTTCTTATTGGATTGGTTTGAGGAAAAAAGGGCGAGGAGAGGGGGGGCTAGGTGCACTCCAATCTCTTTTGACACTTAAAAAGTAAACTAGAATTTTCAATTTCCAACCAAATGAGCCCTCTTTGAAGTTTATACGAGCATCCGTTTCACAAGAATCATATATGCCCCCAGGGTATAATTTAAAACGTCTGCCCCCGGCCCCTGGGGGGTTGTGTCGACACCGGAGTTTTGTTATATGATCTTAAAACTATTTTTAACAAAATAACTATCTCAAAATTATTATTCGTTGCATTTGGAAAAAAAGGGCGTGGGGGGACTAATAACTTTCCAATATCTTTCGATGTTTAAAAAGCGAACTAGAACTTTCAATGTTCAACTAAATGAACCCTCTCTGTTGTTCAAAGGATCATTCCTTCTATAAGAACCATACGTGCCCCCAGGACATAAGTTATAACCCTTGCTCGGAAGACTGTGGGAGAGTGTCCTGCCCAAAGATAGAATCTTCAGAACTTTCAACTACGTTGAACAAAATGGCTATTTCAAAATTTTGATTGGATATGTTGGGGAAATGGTGGGCGTGGAAGGGGTGTTAGTTGCCTTCCAATCACTTTCGACTATTAAAAAGGGCACTAGCCATTTAAATTTCTAATCGAATGAGTCCTTTTTGAACTTTCTACGACAACGCTTTCTATAAAAAAAACCTTAGATGCCCCCAGGGCATAACTTACAACCCCTGCCCTGAGGGCTGCGGGGGAGTGTCGTCCTAAAAAAAACAATCTCTATCTGGAAATCAACTATGTAGAACAAAATGGTTATCTCAAAATTTTGATTGGATGTGTTTGGGGAAATAGTGGGCGTGGAAGGGGTGTTAGTTGCCTTCCAATCACTTTGGACTCTTAAAAAGGACACTAGAACTCTCGATTTTCAGTCGAATGAGCCCCCTTTGAAGTTTATACGACGACCCCTTCCATATCAAGTGCCTCTGGGGAAAAAAATAATAATAATAAAACATTGGAGCCGTATGGCCTTTACTATAGGCAAAGATATAGGGTTGCCTCTGATAGGAGCGGTTGTAGTATTACCTGTGGAAATATAAGATTAATGGATAGCTAGAATTGAAAGATACTTCGATCCAATTTTTGTAAACCAAATCCCTGTGGGGCGTGTACCAGGTGCCTAGTTCTTGATTTGACTTTATTTTTCACTTTATAATGAATGGCTCCATCTATACCAAACTTTTTTGCTTTGTTAAAATCCACGTCGTCATTACGTGGCCGAAAAATGAACAGTATCAACACTTTCCCTATAATCAATAGTGCGCACTTAAAGAAACACCGAAAATTAGCGGAATAACTATCGGAAGGACACTTCATTCACATACCATAAGATCTTTTGTGCGACGTTATAACCAGTAAACATGCTAATAAATGCGCTCTCAACTGGAGAAAGTTGGGTTGGATGAATTTTTCGGTTGAGCTTTGCCAGTTATGATTATGCCAGCTTTGCCTCTCACTCGGACTATCTGTCTTGGATTTTTCTCCAATTAGCCATGGCTTGATGGCAACTTGATTTCAATTCAAAAATCACCAGAGAATTATGAACAATACCAACACTATCCCTATAATTAATAGCGCGCACTTAAGGTTACAGCGAAAATTATCGGAACAACTATCGGATAAACATGTCATTTTACATACTATAAGATTGTTTTTGCGACGCAATAACCATTAAACATGCTAATAGATACGCTCGCAACTGGGGGAAGTTTTGGAAAATAAAATAAAATATTTTTCGATTTTTAGAAAGGAGTAGGTTTCTGGGCGGTTGCGCGTTAAAAAATGATTACTTTGGTATTTGTATATTATTCCATTCTAGCGGTATTTTTACTTTTGGAAACTTCTCAAAGTTATGTCGAATGAGCTTGAACAACAAGAAACAAGATATGATGACCGTACGTTTTTTATATTACAAAGTCTGCTGATCTTTTGCAAGCCAGTCACAAATTTAAGGGAGAATGAATAGCACGTCTTCTTAAAAGCAGCGCAACATACAAGATCCAGGATAAAAGATCATCCAAAGAGCACCCTAAAATGCTCTTACTTGTCAGATATCCACTCTCTTTGTATATCCCAGCAATCTCAAGAGGGAAGATTTATTTGTGGAAGCAGGATACCATGCAGACTCTTCCCCTAGGTGCCTCTGGAGTCACAGGAGGATCTAAGGTAAGGTTTTAAAACTTAGTAATCTATTGCTGAGCCACAAATATAGATTAACAAAGTTATGCAATTTTTAGAGAGACAAATGAATGAGAGATATTAAGCCAGGAAAGGAATGACAATGGCTCGATTCGCAATATTCTTTACGAGGAAACTCTGCTTCTCTTCAGTATGAGCTTCTAATTTAATGCTCCCAATAGCCAAAAGAACTGCAGAATAACTAACTAGAATATACATACTACTACTACTACTACTACTACTACTAATAACCCACCGCAGCACCATGGCGCCCGAGGCCAACACAACTACGCACGCTCCTTCTCCATCCCAACCTATTCAAAGCCTCCCTTTTTACACCCACCCACAAAGTTCCCATTTCCCTTAAATCTTTCTTTATGACGTCCTCCCACGCCAGACGAGGACGACCTGCTTCCCGTTTAGCCCTAGACGGTTGGCCGAAAAGAACAATCTTCGTCAATCTGTCATCCTTCATCCGCTCAACGTGCCCTAGCCACCTCAACCTTCCTTTCATTATAGCCCTAGAGAGCGGTATTGAACCACATTTTTCGTATAGCCTATTGTTTGAAATACGGTCAGTCAGCCGGGTACCCAGAACCATCTTTAAGCAATTTCTCTGGAAAACATCTAGCAAATCTTCATCCGCTTTTCGGAGCATCCATGCTTCAGAGCCATATTTGACCACTGTCATCACTTTAGCTTCGAATATTGTAATCTTCGTTTACAGACATATCTTCCTATTCTTCCAAACTTTTTTTAACTGTGAAAGAACATCCTGAGCCTTGGCTATTCTACTTTTAACTTCTTCACTGCTCCCAAAATAAACTTAAGAAAGTTTTTTGCTGATTCTTTCTTGATCTCGCTAGATAGCAGAAGCTTCTATATTATAAACTATAAAAAATGCAAATTAAAGAAAAGGATAATTATTCTAGCTGGTAGCATAGAAAAGGACCTTGTATCGTACGGTATAGTCCCACGTAGTCAACATTCAGCAGTATAGTTGGCTATCTTGTAGAATAGTTTGCAAAACAAAAGAAATACTACCTTACCCCTGAACCATATCCGTCTTCCCAATGTTTCTGTACAATAGAGGCATCATAGTGGTACGCCATTGTGCTCACTAGAAATGGAAGGGGGAGGGATGTGAGTCAAGGGTACTAAAGGTACCGGAACATTTCAACTATTTTATGATTCGGCTATTACTGTTGACCAAGCTTAGTGTTATGGGGTCACATTTTACAAGCATTGAGTACTCTGCACAGAAGAAGCTTCCAATGCAGGTTTCACTCAACTGGGCAGGGAGAATATATAGCTCTTCATGTTACGTCATATTGTGATGACGTTACGGAGTTCTTTTAAAGTGGTTATGATAATTTCACATACAAAATTGTTCTAGCCCACTAGCTTCTACAAGCAATCAGTACTTTGCTACCAATTCAGGCCTCAGTCAACTGGGCTTGGAAGATTATGGCTCTTCCTGTGATGACGATGTGGTATCTACGTGTTCAATATTTTTTGTCGTGGAAGTATAGGGAGCGAGCTGCTAACTCAATCAGCAAAATTTTCTGCTGCTTTTGCGGCGCTCAATAGGTTTTTCCACCAGTACAATTAATTTTGTAGGTCTCGAGTTTCTGAGTCCTGAAACTAGCCGTAAAAAACATTCAACAGATCTACACTGTTGATTTTTGTGCTACGTGACCATTTGAAATATCGGTGCCACGGAAACGTACAACATCCTTAGTCGCCTTCACATTTTTATTAAAGAAAGTGGAAACTTTGTTCTAAATAGTAGTTGGAGAAGGTGATCCGACTAAATTCTAGTATACAGGGCTAGCCTTTGACTTTAACCATCCAGGGGAACCAATTGAGGCGGAGGAACAGTAATTGACCCCCTGCCCCATTAGAAAAATACCTTTGTTGGTTTTTTTCATTTTAAGAATTGCTCCCACCCCCTTTAGATTTTAAAAATACAATTTTGGTATCTCTATTAAGTAAAGTTGAAGAATTATTCTAACCCCCCCCCCCCCCCATCCCCGGATTTTTATCTATTGGTGCCCCTTCAACTATCCATTGTCAGCTGGACACATTTCCAAGGTTGAATCTTCCTTCCTGGTACTCAAAGAACGGCTATGCAAAAACTTTTGTTTGAAGAAGCTGATGATTTTCCTTACGACGCATAGAGGCTGATGATCTTGCATTTAGGACTAAGACGGTAACTATGAAATCGTTTCGATTTTATAAACTTATTATATGTGTGCGAAGAATTAATGTCTTCTATCTCAATTAGACATTTTCGGATTGGAATTTTGGGTGGAATTATGTTATAATTCAAACGAATTGAAAATCTATTAAATTCTCGGTTTTCTTCGGGGCTGAAGGCATCTGAAGGCACTTTTTTTTCCAGGGGGGGGGGGTACACTGAGTCCTGAAGGTGGGAGAAAACTAAAGGCAGGTCACGGAAGACTCTCCTCACTCTATTTTTTCCCTCAAATTCATATGAATTTGACAAGCAAAAATAAAGTCGACTTTGAATCGACAAGACCATGTTGGTCATGGCTGTCTTTATCAAAACATGCTCATGGGAACATCTGTGAAGCAAGCGATGCGTAAATTGTGTAGTAGCAGGAGTCGGAACATTTGTATCCCTCACACCAAGCTCAAAGACACAAAATAAATTTTTCTTATGCCCCCTCCTTGCTTTAGTGAATTGCTTGACTGATAAATTATTACAGTATGTAACGAAATATTTTTTTTCAAACATCAAATGGTTGAATTCACTTTATTGCAGTTTGTAATGCGCGTAAATGTCAAATACAAGTAAATGCATGAAGTTGTTTTAATTTTTTTGACATTTTCAAGATTTATACTTCAGAAGTGTAAAAAATTAAATCTTTGTCGAAGTGACAACTAGATAAATAAAATCACTCCTGAAAATAAAAATGATATTAAAACACAAAAAAAACGTATCAGCTCAGGGGGAAAATACAAAAATTCCCAGCATTCCGTTCAGGGGAAACATTTCTGATTATAGCGGCTTCATATATCTTGCTATGCAAGCAAAAGTTGACGGCATATTTTTACCGAAATTGCCCCTTATTAAGTTGTTTTCCTTGTGTTTTCTATAATTAATAGAGCTTTCTTGTGTACTAATAGCTGCACTAATTACTAATAAACAAATACATATTCAGGATCACCATAAAATTAAATTTTTTGATTGAATGTTATCAACAGTTAGGCTCTTACACTTTTGTTACTGACAAGGATCGTTATTTACTTACCATTCATTAATATGAAGAACTTGATTTTTTTTTTTTTATTCCATCCAAATCATATAAAAAAAATGTTTGTGGGAAACTGGAAACGGCTCGCTCAGTCACAAATTCGAGCTTGAATTTTCCTTATTAAGGGTCAAAATCAATTGGCAGGCAGCCAACAATGGGGCAATACACATTTTTTCCTTGTTTTTTCTTTATTCTGCTCTTTTTCTGTGTTTAATTATAATTATATTATAGTACCAAATTTCCAGGAGGGGGACATGGCCCCCTGTACCATCTCTCTCTCTCTCTCTCTCTCTCTCTCATATATATATATATATATATATATATATATATATATATATATATATATATATATATATATATATATATATATATATATATATATATATATATATATATATATATATATATATATATATATATATATATATATATATATATATATATATATATATATATATATATATATATATATATAAGACGGGCATTTCAGACCCCCCCCCCCTCCCAGAAAATGTATTTTATACTCACTCCACGCACCTTAATTCTTGGCCATATAGACCAGACACGTATGGATGTATTCATTTTTTTTTTTTGGGGGGGGGGGGGTCAATCTTTTTGGGGTTGAGAAGTTTAAAATATCTCGGAAAGCAGAGCTATACTAAAGCCCCCTCCTCTTTGTGATTGCACCCCTATTTCATGTAATCATTAGGTGGAATTTATGTGTGTTTTTTCTATAGACAAAAAATTTTCATAGTGGATAATCATTGTTGGTATTATAATATTGGTGAAAAGTAACTTTTAATTCAAACCAAGCTTGTGTCTCTGGAGACGTAATTTGGTAGGGCAGTTTATTGCTTCTTTCGACATAATCTCTGTAGTTAAGCTCTGGCATTTCAAGTGGATCGGATATACTCGTATTCAATAATGAGTAAGTTTGTTACCCTTTTTTTTTGCAAAAACAGTCATGCATTGCTGCTACCCTAGGTAATTTTCAGTTAAATACACCTTTTTTCAAGAACCTTTGTGCCAATCCTATAATGAATATACTACAAACATATTCTGTAAATGCTTGAAAATTTCTGAATAAAAATTAACAGCGATGTAGGAATCTCGAAACTGCTTAAAAAATGTTAATTACATTCAGATAATCTTGAAAAAACGCTCATATATGCAACTTTTAGCAGGTCAGTACGTACATATTTATTACAGGAGGAGGCACATATATTAAAAATGTAAAGAATTATGCAGAAATTAAACAATTATTATTAAAAAAAAACAATTAAAAAAAGTTATTAAGAATATCTCAAGATTTCTAGGAAGAACCATGGTCACTTTTTCTCTTGACATAGGTCTCACCCAGGCACTATGCAGGAATTTTTTGGAAGGGGACAAAAAATAAAAAAACTTTGTTAGGGATCACTGTAGGGATGCCCCCCTCCTTTGTGTATGACCCTCCTCTCACCCCGGCTCTTAGAATTTGTCATAGTCTGTTCCATACCTTTTATGCTGTTAGTTTTTTGTTTTTTACTAACACTTCCCCTCGATACAAAGAAAATGATTTGTATCTACCTGTTGTAAAGCAAAAACAAGAGAATTTTTCTTCAACTTAAAATAACGAGTGACAATAAAATTTAAAAAGTACAAACGTCATTCCGTATATTAGGGGCCTATAACTTCCATATTTACTAAAAAAAAAATTAGGATTAAAAAAAAAATACTTTCGTTTAATTTCAATTCACTTTAATCGAATTCTTATGGTTGCCCTCAATGTGATGAAGACTAAAGCCTCGTCAAACACAGCTTTTAAAAGCAAATTAACTTTTAGACACCAATACTTCAAGAAGCAGAGATCATTTTGTAAGTTAGCTATTCGAAATAAAATATAATCCTCCAAATTAAGTAAACATCTCCACAATATAATAGGAGTTTTCATTCCCGCAGGCTACACACACATTCTCATAAATTTTTCAAAGGAAGTGAAATCTACGCTTAACACCGGGGCGTAGAAAAAAGTTTGAAAATGCAGTTTTTTTTGCAAAAAATTACCTCGTTATTTAGTCGCATTCATGTTTTCGATTTTCAATTTTTATACAGATAAAGGGCCAGAAAATTTCTTAACCGTCCTGTTGCCTCCCTGTCTTCAATGGCCAATTTCATTCTAAATGACTTGGAGTAGATGTGTGATTATGCGAGGATGGGGGGGGGGGGTGAAAGGTTCGTTTTTATTGTTTACAAAATAGAGTTGTGGGAATGTCAAGCTTTAGCGTAAAGAGCGAGGTGCTGAGGAGGGGACAGCCCCTTTCATTTACGAAATAATTTCTGTTCGTTTTAAGTTTTAACGTCACTCCTTACTTTCAGTTAAAAAAACTTGTTTTTTTTTATTTAATTTTTGAACGTTTTTGAATAAATGCAGGTTTTGATTTTGGTTCACCATACATGAATAATCAACACCAAATTTGCATATTAATTTTACTTTTATTTAGTTAAATGGCTTTCTCGAGCGTTGTTTAATTTTATTTACGAACGTTTTAATTAGTAATAAATATACGTCACTTACGAATTGACCTACGTAACGAATTTCTATATTCATATATTTTTAATGCGTATATTTGGGGGTTCAACCCCTAGTCAATACGTCGCTCTTTACGATAAAGTTCGAATTATGTTCTGATTTTTTTTAAATGACCCCTTAATCAAAAAGGCTGTTAATTAGAATAAATAGCTCTTATGAAAGTACTAAAGAATCTTTGGCTTAAAGAGCGATGTACTGACTAGGCGGTGAACCCAATCATATACGTAATATTTTCTTTTCATTTTAAGTTTTGATGTTGCTCCTTACTTTCAGTTGAAAAACTTGTTTTTTTTTGTTTAATTTCTCATCTTTTTTTAAATAATGTTGGGAAATCCGGCACCCCCTTTATAGCAATGTCTCTTCCCACATGAAAATTTCCTCCATGTAAAGATCCTCCCACATAACCCGTGACCCATCCTCCCCCCCCCCCTACCATAAACAATCCCCCTGAAAATGTCTATATACTTCCCAATAACCAGTACTATATGTTAACATTGGGAAAAGTTCATAGCTTTCAGCCCTTCCCCCGGGGACTTTGGGGGATTAAGTCATCTTAAAAGACATATTTATCATATTTTCGACCATGATGAAAAAAATGGCTGTCTCAAAATTTTGATAGGGTGACTTTGGGGAAAAATGAGCGTGGGAGGGGGCGTAGGTGCCCTCCTTTTTTTTAGAAGTTTTAATTTCCGCTCCAATGAGCCCTCTCACGATAATTTAGGACAACTGGGTCGATACAATTACCCTTGGGAAAAAAACAAACAAAAAAAACAAATAAACACGCATACGTGATCTTTCTTCTGGCAAAAGATACAAAATTCCACATTTTTGCAGATTAGAGATTGAAACCTCTACAGTAGTGTTTTCTGACACGCTGAATCTGATGGTGCGATTTTCATTAAGGTTATATAACTATTAGGGGGTCTTTCCCCCTTTTTTGAAAATCAGCCAAATTTTCCCAGGCGCGTAACTTTTGATGGGTAGGATTAAGCTTGATGAAACTTATATATCTCAAATCAGCATTAAAATCTGATTCTTTTGATGTATCAAAATCTCGTTTTTTAGAGTTTCGGTTACTATTGAGCCGGGTCACTCCTTACTTACAGTTCATCACCACGAACTGTTTGATTTCAAATATATAAGTTTCATTAAATTCAGTCTAACTCATAAAACGTTACGAGCCTGAAAAAATTTGCCTTATTATCGGAAAAGGGGGGAACACCCCCTAAAAGTGATAGAATCTTAATGAAAATAAAACCATCAGATTCAGCGTAACAGAAAACCCTACTGTAGACGTTTCAAGCTCCTATCTGCAAAAAGGTGGAATTTTGTATTTTTTGCCAGAAGAAAGATCACGTATGCGTGTTTATTTGTTTTTTTGTTTGTTTTTTTCCCAAGGGTGATCGTATCGATCCAGTAGTCCAATAATATCGTGAGAGGGCTCATTCAAACGGAAGTTAAAAGTTCTAGTTCCCTTTTTAACTGACCAAAAAAACTGGAGGGCAACTTGCCCCCTCCCACGCTCATTTTTTCCCAAAGTCAGCCAATCAAAATTATGAGATAACCATTTTGTTCCGCATAGTCGAAAATCTAATAAATATGTCTTTGAAGAGGACTTATTCTCCCACAGTACCCGATGGAAGGGCTGCAAGTTATGAACCTTGCCCATTGGTTACATATAGTATTGGTTATTGGAAAGTATACAGACGTTTTGAGGAGGAATTTTTTATCTGGTGGGAGGGGGGGGGGGGTTGGAGGATCGGGCTACGTGGGAGGATCTTTCCATGGAGGAATTTTCCTTGGGGGAAGGGAAATTTCTATAAAGGGGGTGCCAGATTTTCCAGAATTATTTAAAAAACGATCAGAAATTAAATAAAAAAACAAGCTTTTTCAACTGAAAGTAAGGAGCAACATTAAAACTTTAAACGATAGAAATTATTATAAATATGAGGGAGTTCGCCCCCTAGTCAATACCTAGCTCTTTACGCTAAGTTTCTTTTTAGTGCTTTCAAAAGAGCTATCTATTCTGATCAAACGGCCGTTGTGATTCAGGGATTTGTGATTCGAACAAAATTTGAACTTTAACGCAAAGAGCGAGGTATTGACTCGGGGGCGAACCCCCTCATATACGTAATAATTTCTTTTCATTTTAAGTTTTAATGTTGCTCCTTACTTTCACTTGAAAAAGCTTGTTTGTTTTATTTAATTTAACTGTAAAAGTATAAAGCCTGAAACGTTATTTGTAAATGTAGTGAAGACTATATGTGCCTTGAATAGTCCTAAGAAAGAACTAATAAAAGTAAACTATATTTTTGACTTACACTAATAATCCTTGCTGAAAACTTGGAAGCTCAATATTTCATTTTACTGTAGGTTTTATTCTTATTTTCAATATTGTAATGATTACAAAAAGAAATATTTGTAATATAATTAGTTATGTAGTTTACTATAGTTAATAGTTAATATAGTTAATTAGTTTTCAGGAAAGCACAAATGACGCAGTAGGTTTTACAATTTTACAGTTAGGTAAGGAGAAAGTAACCAAACTGTTATTTGTAGTGACTTTTATTCGTTTTAAGTTTGATTTGAATATTCAAAATATATTCATTCATTTATATTAGTAGCTTTTGTTTATTTGTTTACTATGGCTGTTTGTTTATTTTCTGTTTCTTTTGGTTCTATTTAGTCTTTAATAGTAATTTCTGGTCGTTCTGAGTTTGAATAATTATAAGAATTTCTTTCTGATCATCTGAAGTTAAATATGGGCCTTTACTATTCTTTGAAAATGATCTTATACGGAAAGTTTTTAATTACTTTCTGCTGGTTTTTTATCGACAAAATTTAGTTTTTCAAGCTTTTCCACTTAATCTATTTTTACCATCAAAGTTTCAGTAAAGTATCAAAATGCCCGAACAATTTTTTTCCAATATTAAATTTTTTTCAACAGTTCAATACCCCCCTCAACTTTCTTAAGAGAAAGTAGAACGAGCATAAATGTCTATGACCTTGAGAATTTACATAAAAGGTGAGAAACAGATCGTTTTAGTATCATTACAGTCTGCACTATCGTAGGTGCACTCCTGATGAATATAACTTTGCCAAAAAGATGAGGGCAAAAGGAGGATGTAAAAATGGGGCTGACTGTTGCAAGTTGCATTTGTCAAGTGAAGTTTTTAACCCTGTTGGACAGTGTATGTAAAAATACAGCCGAAATTTGCGAGCAATTTGGTCTTGATCTGGGACACTATTTTTCCATTCCTCATTTAGTAATTGACATCATCTAAAAAATTAGCCAAAAATAATTGGAATCATCCCTGGCATTAACCAGCACTTGTTCATCGATATGTCAATGAGGGTTGGGTAGGTTTTTCATGGGGACTGTATCTTGGAAACTGATCCAACTGGAGTGAAGACGGGAGAAAAGTCAGATGCAGTAATCCTTGATATGAATTCCCTCTATTCCTCGGCAATGTCTCACTAAGCTCTGCTATTTGGCGATTATAAATAGATCAATGACCCCATCCTTCCGATTTGCCTGAAATTGCCACTGTTGAGGAGAACTGGGCACTGGATGTATTTTCGAAATTGATGAGGAGATACCAGTGAGCTTCATGATTCGGTCAAGAATTTTGTTTTTCCATACATCAATGAACGGGTGTTCAGGGGCTTTACTGAGTTCACACAACAGATCTATGATGGAGGAGCAGAATGCAATGCATTGGAAACATTAAAAAAAAACTTGTTGCTAACCTCCTGCCAAACAAAAATATTATCGTCCATAACGTGGGATTAAAATGGATGTGCGTAAATGGTTTCGATGTTACAACGATTCATTGAGCCCTCCAATTCAGTCAAAAGCCATATTTGACACTTTTGTTAAAAAGCGCTCTGAAGCGAGAACATGTTGAAAAAGAAATCTATAAATTCATTTTGAATTCAGTCTTTGGTAAAAGGTCGAAATTGTTTGCAATAGGAGTCGTTGAAATGTTGTAACCAAAACTAAAAATATGCTGGAATTATTGCCAGCATCAATTAAACTTTGTTTACAGTCATTGGCCCGGACATGGTACTATTGAAAATACAAAAATATTGTATTTAACAAAAATGTTTATGTGGGTAGTGCCATCCTGGAAGTTTCAAAATCGCTCATGTTGGAATTCTACTACAATGATGCTAGTGTACAGTGGCCGGAGGAGGGACAAGTAGAGGTCTATTATGGGGACAGAGATTCTCTATTTTTAAAACTTAAAATACATAACTTACTTAATGATTTTGCTAATGGTGAGATCATCACTCCCAACTATACCAACTGGGATGGGGAAGTCTATACGGAGCTGGTCGAACGTCAGGCTCCAAATCAGCTTTTATTTTTTTTTAATCAGAGACGTGAAGCGACATGATTTCTCGGGGTATCTTTGTGAGTCCGATAGTGTAGTTTATTCTGACACACAACAAGGAGACCAGGATACGTTGCAAGGGAGCGTCGACGGACTATGTACAAAAGAATTTCGACAAGAACACGTACGAGAATTGTATTGTCGATAATATGGTTCCAAGAGTGAAATTATTGGCAGTTTGCTCGTTAAATTATGCAACTTTTAAATTAAAAGTTGAAAAGAATGCCATGAGTTCCATTTTCGACAAGGTTTGTATTTGCAGAAATAATGTAAGGACCCTCTCCCACAGGAACTATTTGACTTCGGATAGAGACGAGTGTATTTACCATAAAGTCTCAGTGTCAGTAAACGTCTTTAAAAATTCCCCAAACCCTGGGGAGAGGGAGGGGTCCTGCCACGGCATCGGGCTGGAAGGGCTGGGGGCGACAAAAGAATGACTTAGAGCAGATATTTTGTTGTGTTTTATTATCAAAGTTTACCTTTTTAATGTATGTTCGTCTCTCTGTACATTCATAAGTTGTTGTTTAATTTAAATTTTTGAAAAAAAAATATTTTAATTCAGTTGTTCTTTTATAAAGTACATGTAACTTTTTTAATGTTTTCTGTGTGTGTAGAAAAACATTAAAATGCATGTGAATAGAAACAACATAAACACATGTTGTTTTGTTAATTTAAATTTGCATTCAAAGAAACTGTTGTTATATATGAAAATATATTTGATATAGTAAACATTTGATTTTACCTCAGCTGTTGTTTTTCTTTAATAGTGGTGCACAGAGAGGGAGACATAACTTATTTACTTAATTTATGTACTTATGTATAAACATAACTTATGTAAAAGTTTACAAGACCCTTCGGTACTTTTCTCTATTGGCCATCAAAGAGTTGTAAAATGACACTTTCGATGAAAATAATTTGAAATCAGAGTGATGTATTGGTGGCAAGGAATCATCAAACATCAGTACAAAATACACATCATTGCTATGGTGTTTCGCAAGAGCCATATGAATGTATAAGGGCGATTGAACCTCAAGTTAAGCTTTTAAAGAGACTGAATGTTGTATTCAATTCAATTGAAACAAACTCTTGGCTGATTATTGATGGGTTAGCTGAATCAATAGAGCAGCGGTCTAAGGAAATGATTCAATTGTTCACAGTATGTTATCATTTTGAAAAAATTTCTGTCACCTCAATTTTTTCAGAAAAAAAATTCTGAAAAAATATCTTATACAACCTCTTTCATCAGAGTAAATGTATCCGAACTCTTGTACTGAATTGTACTCATTACATTGTATACAAAACTGTTCGTGACTCAAGTTCCCTCATAACTTTAAACGAACAGGTTTATCCAACCCAGTCTAGGTTTCTGCTTTCAGCCTACAGTCAAGCTAAAAACAAGCCATATGGGTACATTGTAATTGACCTCAATCAAAACGCACCTTAAGAACTACGCATGGATTGTAATATATTTGATCATGAAATAACAGTATATATGCTGGTGTGTGATAGGAAAAGATATTTAGTTGAAATTAGGACGTTGAAGAAGTTACATCACAATTGATACCTGTTCTTTGTTTTGAGTAGATCAAAACCACGGTTTGGGAAGGTCATACCTGACATTGTAGATCGGGAAATTATTACTCATTTCCCAGCTGTGTTTAAATTTCACTGCGGGCAATTTTGAACTGCCAGATGCTATTAAGAAGCAAAAAAGACAACATCAATTCATTGTCCGTATCCAGTCCAAGAAGAAAATACTCTAAACAAAAAAGGAAATATTTAGTTCAGGAGGGGGAAAGTCTTTTCAGTTTTATTGCCCATAATTGCTTGTCTTGTTGGCAATATTCTTCTTGCTCTATCATAAGAAAATATGGTTAAGCCATATAAATTGGCTGCAATTGATAAGGCACTCTCACCACTTCAAACCTTCGAGGGTAATCTTTCAGCTTCTTATAATGATAGTAGCATTACCTGATGATCAGAAACTTTTAATTTTTCTAATGACACTTTGTCTTGTTGACAAAAAAAAAACAAATCAAATTTAACCCATCTGTGTTGTGAATCTAGCAGATACGGTGCAAGAATCAGTTCATTCAAAATTGCCAGTGACCTTGCCGTCGTCATCATTATAAGGTCACTTATCGAAAATATTTGATTTATTACCAGTTTCCTATCGGCAGCAGAGTAGAATATTCTTAAATTATTGGAGTGAAAGCAGTGGTGTTCAAATTGATGCTACAAATAATTAAATCATAGTAGGTGGCAGCACTTACTATCTAATTTATCTAATATCTGATTGTGTCACTAATCATAAGAAAACTTTATCCATTGACACAAATTCACTGAAATATTTACACTCATTAAACTTTCCCAAAGCACTATTCTCAAAAAGATGATTTTAAAAGTTTAGGATGATGAAAACAAGTGCACCTAAATAAAATTACACCAACAGTAGAAATGATTCAAGGTGGCAAACGTGTTGGTAGTACACATTTAAGTGCAAAATGGATGAGACTCTGAAGAGTATATGCAAATTTTGGTGAGGTGGGGAACCTAAGTGCCCCAAGTACACTTGCTCATGCCTCAAATTTCCAAAAGAATGTAGCGAAAGAATATCTACGAAATGAACCCAGCTACAGTCTTCATTGAAATCATAGACTTTGCAGCAAGGTCGTAGCCAGAGTGGGGGTTAAAGGGGTTTAAACCCCCTCCGAATGTTTGTTTGACTCGTAAAAACGTAACAAAAATGGATTTAAACAAATTTTGTATGCGTTGTTTGAGGTTTTTTGTGTAAATCCCCCCCTCCGAAAAAATCTTTGAGTAAAATTCTCTCCGAAAAAAAATTCTGGGTACGGCCTTGCTTCGCAGTGATCAATATTGAGAAACCAAGATCTTTTACCCCCTACAAATTATGCAAGTTGATCTTATGACTTTAGGTGAGATGCACCGACAACACATTAAACCCTATAAATATATTCTACTTTAAATTAGTACTTTTAGTCGCAACTCCGATTCTATTCAATTAAAATGTAAGCGTGGAAAGGAGATTGCAATTGCTTTAGAAACAATACTTGACCGAGATACCTATAGAAAATTTTTAGATAGATCCAGGAGGTGAATTTATCAATCCACTTGTAAAGGAAATTCTATTAAAAAACGGTCAGGGTTGTATCATAATCATAGTCCCATTAACGCTGCATTGACCGAACGATTGAACAGAACCATTCGTCTTCTCATTTCCAGACACTGTACGCTCAAATATACTGCTGCCTTTATTCATGATTTGTACAAAATAATGCGAGTTTACAATCAGCGTCCTCATCACTCCCAGTCCAATGTTAGTCTTCTCGAAGATCATCACGGCAACTATACACTTGACATTTCTCTGCACATTCTCTGCATTTGCATTCAAATGCAAATTCTCTGGGAGATATGGTTCGAATAAATCGTACAAGAAACATTTTTGAAAAATTCAATTACTTATTGTCCACTGAGCTTTTTAAAGTGTCTAAAGTCCTAGAGACTAAAACCGTGACCTATCGACTACGAAATAGCAATGATGATGAGACTTTGGGAAAATTAAGTATTTATGAATTACAAAACATTAACGACAATGGCTTTTGTCAAATTGGAAAGTGTTGAAAACTCGAACGCGGGAGGTAAGAAACAGTTGTCAGTTCGCTGGCTTGGAAGTAACTCTGAATTTGATTCTTGAACAGCTGCTGAAGATATGCACAGCAATGTCAACTCCTAAGGGCTTCTATCTGACAATTATGACCAATATATCCGATCCTCTCTCCTATAGCTTTTCTATCCCATGGCTACTATGTGATAACTATGACCAATATTTTGGATCCCCAATATTTGTGGTAGGCCATTTACAGTAGATTAAATTTTTAAAGAGGTAATTGAGATAAAAGAATACATAAACCAAAATTTAGCAATAAATAGAGATACTGGAGATATTTTATTAAGCCCAATTTACGACAGTTTAATTTTGAAGGACTCAATCAATATTTTCACCCGGTATAACTTGAAAGAAGCTATTTGCGCATCAAATGATGAACGAATTTGTAGGCCAGCCAAAGCAATAGCAAAACAAAGGGTTATTGCCCAATCATCTTGGTAGTTTTTTTTTTCATTGATTCCAATCTGGTTCTTATTTAGTTTCTGTTCTGTCGTTGACAAGTAAACTTCGAAAGGTTCGATTTTAGTTGGTTTCTTTTTCATTTCTTTCCTTTTTGTTTAGCACTGAGGACGACTTGGCGGAGGTCCTTGTCAAAATATTTGATTATTTCTTCTTCTTCATGGTTAGCCACTGTCTGACAAAATCCTCGTTTTTCACCTTTTATTTCTTTTATTTTTCATTTTGTTATTTTCTTTCCTCTCTGAGTTTCATTTGTCATGTATAGCCAGTGTGGTCTAAGAATGTATTTATGATTTTTTTTACTAAATTCTCCCCCACCATTAAATTTGAGGGTAGATATGAAGTTCCTCTTGTCGATTGTATTATCAATTATTAAACATCAATTATGCATATGATGTTCTAAGAAAGGGGAAGGTATATGAGATTAAATTAAGACCGTTTGATCGACCATCAACACCCAATAATGAATGGGTGACAAATTTGGTCTCTAATGATTGCCTCTTTGCCATCATACCCTACAAGGAATACAACAATATGCATGAGCTGTGTCAAGTTTGCTAGTCGAAAAAAACGACATTTTTACATTCACCTATTCAGCGGAGCAAAGGAGAATTTAGATTACCAATCCAGGTGAGAATAAAATAATTTCCCTCAATGACGATTAACGCGAGGTCCATGGTTTTCAAAATCATATAATTAAACTTTAATATATAAGTGGAAAGGAAAATTTTATCTATGCAGACCATGCACTCAGTTTCTTCTCTGACAGTTGTATATTTATATAAATTTGTGAAACCTACCGGAATTGATAATTCCATTGTTCCCGTTCTACGTATTCTAGAGTAAAAAGGCTTAGAAGACAGTGTTTACCACTACAATATAAGAGGTATCCAATATGTCCCTGTAAATGCTTCATGTTTCGACCCATTCAAGATGAACAGTAGAAGAATTCCATTTGTTTTTGCCGACATTGATTGCTATGTTGCTGCTCTGAATCCTCGTCAAATAGGTCATGGACTGGACTATTACAAATGGCTTACTACAATGTCTGGCTATGGTCTTGGTAGTTAGTGGTATTTTTCGCTCTTTCCCACCCCTTGTCAAGAAATATATTGTACCAGCTGCAACAAATTTTACTGCTTCAACACTACAGGACTTAGGCTCGGGTAAAAATTTTAAGAAAGTCTTAAGGAAAATAGTAGATCTGCAACAAGAGCAGTTGACGAAAAATTAAAGTCTTAAGGAAAATAGTAGATCTGCAACAAGAGCAGTTGACGAAAAATTAAAATCTCAGAAAAGTGCCAAGGGTTCAAAAAGGGTGCGTGGTCGTCATCCACTCATGAGTCTCCATCCAGGTGAAAAGTGAAAGGCGGCATCTCCAACAACAATGAATTTGAATAGTACAGTGGCAATAGTGTCTGATTTCATACATGGATTAAATGCGAGTTCCTCTCTCACCTATATCTTAAGAAATATAAGAAAAGAAAATGGCAATTCAATTTTTATTGAGTTATCCCTTTACATTCAGTTAAGTAATTTTTGAATTAGCATGTGCCGGATTGAGAAAAAAGGAAAAGACTCGTGGTTAAAATTCAATAATAAATAAGTACATGGGGAGCAGTTGACCAATCATATCTTTTATTTTATTAGTTTAGACAAAAATCATGCTAATATTGTTAAACAAAAAAAATTCTCAAAATCTTGTAGAAATGAAAATCTTACTCCTAAGGCTTTAAGATACAAATTACACTTAAATACCCGGAAAGAAGCAGTTTCTGCCCAGACATTACAATAAAAGATATTGATATACATTATTAATATAATAATGTCCTTAATATACATTATTAAGGACGAAAAACAAAAAAGACACATTGTTTCCTCAGAGAGAAAGTCTTTAAAAAAAATTCTTATTTGAAAATCTGTCCACGGTTGATTTTTCCCAGGTTGCAAGAATTAAAAGGAATTTTTTAGTCATGTTTTGCTTATCATAGGAGCGACCTATCAATAAATTGGAATGCTTGGGGTATGAATCTTTGGTGAGTAGCCAGATTTACCCTCCAAGATTCTCTCCTGGACCGGTATTTGTTAGTCTCTCTTCTAGATCGCTTGAACCTAAGGAAATCCAAACTCTCGAAAAATGTCCAATATTCGCTTTTCTACCAAAACAAGTTCCTGAGGTAGATATAATTTCTCCTCCAGAGTCTTCTTTGCACAAATGCTACCCATCTTTTTCTAGCCGATGTATGGTATTAGTTTCTGGTATTAGCATTGAAATGGAAGTAAGTTGAAAGAGACAGGCGTACTACTGTACTAATGTAGCAAGCTGCATTTTATCTATATGTCAGAACAATTACCTATGTAAAAATAATGTGGTAATAGACAATGAAATCACAAGTAACATAGAAATAATTTTTTAGACCACACTGTTTTTCCATTTACGAAAAACTAAGCAAGAAAAACGGGTTTTAATTTTATTAAAGCAGTGAATAAATAAACAACAAAATAAACACTTAATTATAAAAAATAATATACATCGAAATACATTTTAATTTTATCAAAGCAGTGAATAAATAAACAACAAAATAAACACTTATTTAAAAAACACTCCGAATATTTTTTTTAAATAAAATAACAACTAAGAATAACTTTTTTTCTCCTATTTTTCCGTTGAGAAAGGCTCCCGGACGTGGGGCCGAATAATTCGCAGTGTTTTTTAATTAAGTGTTTATTTTGTTGTTTATTTATTCACTGCTTTGATAAAATTAAAATGTATTTCGATGTATATTATTTTTTATAATTAAGTGTTTATTTTGTTGTTTATTTATTCACTGCTTTAATAAAATTAAAACCCGTTTTGCTTAATTTTTCATAAGTAACATAGAATGGGCATCAGCAGACAATATCTGTAACGAATATAAAGACTAATTTGTGAAAAGCAAAACACATGAGAAACTATTCCAGGATACTTCCAAACCAGATTTTTAGAGGGTCTCTTGTCGTCTCCGGATAATGTTTTTATCGTAGGAGTGCTACACTTGCTTTTCAGGGGGCTGCTTTCCACATGTTATGCCTTTACGGAATTTTCAGGAGGTCAATCCCCACATGTTGCTTCATTTGCTGTTCCAACTATCCAAAATATGTTCCAACTATACACAGTCATTCTGACTCATTGGAATCACCCCTGACAGCTAAACCATTTAACAGAGACCCTGGTATAAGTGCTTTACCATGTAATAATGAATTTAATTTAGAACACATTTCCCCCACGTTTAAGAATTAAATACTCCGGGACTTTAGTAAGTATTCTAAAACCACTGACCGAGCCTCTGGTGATTCCAGAGTGTTTCTGGTGATTCTGGAGCCTCTGGGGATACTCACCTACAACAAACAATTTATCCAGCAATGCATTTCAAGATAATTTTGAAGGTATTTACCCACATCTACGAATCAAATGTTCCAGGACCTCAGTGTGAACTCTAGATCCACCAACTCAGCCTTAGGTGATTCGTCCTACTACCCTGCACTGCACGACTTATTAACAAATAAATTTCAAGATGCTTCTGAAGACATTTTTTCCATATTTCTAACTGAAATGTTCCAATACTCTAGTTTTGATTCTTAAACCGCCGATCCCTTTTTAGGTGAAATGTTGCAACTGAAAATTCAAAATGAATTTCAAGGCTTACCAGACTATCTTTGTGATGATATTGGAGGAACCCCATCCTCCAATAGTAATTTTGATTGTATTTTCCCCAAATTTTGTATACTATTAAAGAGACTCAACTTCTTCTATTCAGTAGTTCCTCTTCCCCCGAAGGGGGAAGTTTCTTAAAAGGACAATATTTCGTCCCCTGAGAGCGGTTTTGTCGTAACTAAGGTTTTCAAAATTCCGAGAAAAACGACTTTGAAAAGTTCCCCTTTGCTGGAACTTACACAGTTTTCTTCGCAAATAACCGATTTTCTTCGCAAATACATAAGAAACAGAGAAAAAATAACAAGGAAGGTCTCCCCAATGTGAGATGGAAAAGGTAAAGTTTTCATTGTCAGAACTTGAAATGAAATACAGATACGACAATCCGCCCTTAACGAAATGGGAGTAAACTTAGATACGATAAAATGGTGTGGGTTGCCTCTTCTTTTCACCATGAAGATACCACAAACGAGTTCTGGTGCAGCAATACTATTTGAAAAAGCATAAAAATTACAAAAAACGTCAGAAACGTCTATTTTTTGTTGAGTTTCTTTGCCGGCCGCCGTTTTGCTTCAGTGGAATCCTCCTCTAGACAGGGATCTCGCGTAGATGGAGAGGCTTCCAAACGTTCAGCATCCCCCCTGGCCTTGTAGTACTGTTCAATCTTGGTTTCAAAATACTCCTTCTCTTGGTTGGGGATGAACTTTAAGAGATACTTGACATCTTTGATTTTCGCCTCAGGTAGATCAATCTTTTTGCCACAAAGTTTGGGCAAAACAAGACGTTCAACAACACGGACAGCCGAAGTGTTGGGACGCTTTTTAACCGAAGTACATTCTTGTGATATAGTAGTCGTTTGCAAGTCTCCAGAGAAGGAAGTTTTGAACCAAACTCTCTTAGAGTTATCCTGACGGAACTCAAGTTGTTTTACCTTTGAATACAGTACCAACGAGTACTTGTACAGCTTTGCTGGCTTTTGAAAGTCAAAGAACTTTGACTGGGTCATTTGCAGGACATTAAAAGGATGTATCCTTCTTACTTTCAGTAACTTCCTCGCCAGATCTAGTGAGGAAAACAAATCATGATGCTTTAGCCCCCGCTCAATAGTGCTATGTACAGCATCAACCTCCTGTATACTCGAATGACCTGGTTCATAATACTTCGTAACCACTTGTTCTAAGCGCGGAAACTTTCTTAGAACATCTTGGATGGCGAAGCTTATAATTGAGTTTCGTTTCTGGGACACGCAGGAGTCCGACCAAGTAATTAACTGGCAGATATCAGGGTAAGTATCAAGGACTTTTTCCAGTATGGCCACTAGTCCACTAGCTATGTCGTTTGCTCCGCGTCCAGCCTCAAAATCGGACCAAATGCAACAGTATACCTAATTGATTTTCACTCCAGTCCTTCTCTGGAATGAAAGAATTGCCGTGAGGTTGAATTTAGTTATATTCATTTTACAGAAAATGAAGAAACATTACCCCAGGGCAGCGGAAAAACATTCTCCAGATCAAAACAAAGTAGGGGAATAGATAGGTTTGACCTGTCCGCGTCACGTTCAATCTTGGTCTCAATTTTACTTTTCACATGAGCCTCATACTTGTCTTTTACTTCCTGATCCATTTTGAATTCGGTGTTCTTCACTTACATGTTTTTCTCGCATACATCACATCGATCTGTTTTCGGAATATGAAATGACAAATTAAACTGCGTGTTGTAGATCTCACGATACTTGAAGTCACTAACATCATTTCTTGCTAGTTCTCTGCAGTATTCCTGATACAGTTCTTACATTTTGCGAATGCTTAGATTTGCCTCCAAGAATTTTCTGGTAGACTTGGCTCGAGTATAATGCGATTCAACGCACGGGAAAGATTCAATATGCTTTTTCACAAGTTCAATGTCCTCGTTACTAGCTTTGTTTCGAGGTACCTGTACTGCCTTTGGATTTGGCACTCCTGTAGTAGCAACATTTGAATGTGCATAGTAAACTCTTCTCTCTGAAATATCAAGAGTAGCCAAATAAAATGTCTTGTAAATCCGGACTGTTTTCGTATTAACGACAAAATAATATCGCAATGTGCAACTCCTGCGCGTCTCCGCTTTCTTCTTGGTTGGAATGGTCTTAGTTGTTTTCAAGTAAAACATCTTCTTCATATCCTTACTTAGACTCCAGAAATCATCAAAAATCTTTTGTCTCTCTTCCGAGGCAATAGCCTGACTGCAATTATAATGACAATCCTTATTACAAACAACATCCTTCACTTTCTTCTCTTTCCCATGAGTTTTCTGGTTGTTAGGATTCATATATACAGTACCAGAGTTTACTGCCGCCTTGATCTTTGTCTTAATCCAGTTCTTCCGATCTGAAATTCGTTTTCTGGTCTTTTTACGTGAATTAGGATGATCCACTGTATTGCTTTGAGTATTTAGACCTGGCTCGGTTGTTTCTTGTACAGGTTCAACATTATTGGGAATCTCGAGGTGCTCCTGATTTTCTGCTGCCACTGAACCTGTTATGGCACTTGAACTAGAACCAGAGCCAACACTGACATTAAACTCTGAAGAGAGATCATAATCCACATTTTCTTGAAGAGCCTCA
The DNA here is from genome assembly GCF_049724085.1 of Artemia sp. Qi Xiang Cuo. Lineage (NCBI taxonomy): Eukaryota > Metazoa > Arthropoda > Branchiopoda > Anostraca > Artemiidae > Artemia > Artemia sp. Qi Xiang Cuo. The sequence continues at coordinate 8,572,430 of NC_142803.1, forward strand.
GCTACTTCCTGATCAGATTCTCGGAAATTTAGTTCTGAAAGGCTGCTTGCATCTAGTTCAGGTCGATAGAGAGGATCACTGCCTTTTTCTGAATCAGAAGATAGATCCTCCTCGCTAGAAAAAACAAACACAAAACTATAGCTTAAGTCTTGAGTACACCAGTTAGAAAAGTTCAAGGAGGCACACTTGTGCCTCTTTAAAGAGGCGACCCACCACAATGTTAAGCGATTTCCGGTCCTAGCGGTCACAGAGAGACGGTAGTGATTAAATTTTGTAGCCCAAGCTCAAACTAAGACACATTCAAACTTTCACCCCCTCCGACGTTATCTTCACGGGAGAAAGTGGGCCAGAAATTTTGACCTTCCCACCAACGCCTCCCGTTTACGTTGTCCAATTAGGCTGAAATTTATAGGATCAGCTTTCCTAGGGCCTGGGAGCTTATCCTCAAAATTTCAGCTCAATCCGATCACTCCTTCCCTGTTTTCCAAATACCTAATTTAGCCACTTAATGTTCATCAAGTTTTTTTTTAATCTGACACACCTACAGGCCATAGTTGGCAACGGCGGGTGAATGAGGACTCATTCGAAGCGGAATTCGACCTTCTAGGGCCTTTTGATATTTTCAAACCGAAAAAATTATCAGCCTAATTTACATTTATGAATAACTTCATTTTCCCATAAGAGTCCTCATTAATTCTTAAAATTCCTGAAAGCATAGTATTTCATTATTAAATTAGATCAAAATAGTCCTCTTAACCTGACAAGACCGACTGCAAGCTTTCAGTTGTACCTCATATTCCCTGTACGTTTTAAGGTTCGAACTTGTGACTCAGCCTCTTTAACTCTTTAGAAAACGTAGTTTTTTTTCAAATAATACTACGCAGGAGCAGATTCTGGGCGGATCCAGCCTTCAAATCTAGGGGGGGGAATCTCGACAAAAAGGGAGGGCGTGTACAGAAATTTTTCGGTACTTTTTAAACACATCTTTCGATCTTTTTCAAAGCTTACAGATTCTATCTCCTAAAATCCCTAAAACAGTATTAAAAGTGGAGTTTATAGTCCGTCTAGGGGAGAGGGGGATCTTCATAATATTGTAATTGCAACACACAGTAAAGGAGAAGCACTCAAAGATCATTTCTGTAGTTAGATGGTTGTCAAGCTCCTGTATGTTGTGAGTGGGTCAGATCACTTAGATCTTTAACGATGTGTCCCAGCCTGGCAGCGGAAGCTACAGGAAGATCCAGAGCTGTAAATTGCTTAACAGACAGGCTGCTGCATTACAAGGAAACACTACCAAAATATGACCATAGCCAAGATTTATTCTGACCACTGATATGCACCAAAAATCATAACAAATCAGGTAGCCTATTAAATAGGCTACCTGATTTGTAGCCCTTTTAATATTTTGTTCCAAGAGTATATAAAATTTTGATATACTCTTGGAACAAAATATTAGTAAATTCCACAAAAATGAGATACCTGGATTCCTGCAAATATTGTGCAGCTTGTGCGGATGTAAACAATGTCCGTTTGGGTCTCATTGTGAAACTTTAACCAAATCTTTTCTTCTTCAAATGTATACATTGACGGAGTTACGACAAAAATGCCCATGTAATTTTCCCATATGATGTACGACAAAACCGCTCTTAACAAAACGGAAAAATGTGAGATACGATAAACGAGAAATCTGAAATTGGGGCACTTCTAGCTGAGCTACAACAAAATGGTCGACGGAGCGGATAGAGCCAAAAACTTCACGTTAGATGGCAGTCCTAACTGCACTTCACGAAAAAGTCGCATATACGACAAAACCGCTCTCAGGGGACGATTTGAGGAGCTTTACCCCCTACCAGTAATTATAATGACATTTCTCCCATTTTTTCCATGTGATAATATTGTAGATTCAATTTTATCATTTTCTTGTATCATCCCCTCCCGTTTTCTTGTAGAGTAATGTTGTTTGCCACTTTTAACTTATGTAAAGTTCGGCAAGTCAAGGTAATGATGTTTATCGCTTTTAACTTAAGTTAGTTTAAATTAAGTTGGGCGCCCAACTCAACCTAAACTAACAAAAATTAAGAGTGGTGAACCTTAAGTAAGTTACCTTAAAATCGTTAAACCTAACTTAAAAGCAGTAAATGTTTCTTAACCTGAACTAACCTAACTTCAAAAATGGTAAAGCTATCCAAACCTAGCTTAAAAGGGTTAAACCTAACATATCTTAAGGTTTCTGGCTGTTTTTTTAAATACAGCATTCAATTTTGTTTTAGGTTTTTAGAAATTAATGTTTATTTTTGTTTTTTAAGGACTAACTGTTTATTTTTTTTTTTCAAAATCTTTTTTTTAACAGTTTTTTTCAAAACTGTTAATTTTTTCAAAGTTTTTTTTTCAAAATGTTATTTCAACTTTCAGCTAAAGTTTCTCAGTCAAGATTCCTTGACAGTGTCTCTCATTCTTTAAAGAAAAAGTTTCATTATGAATTTTAAACAACATGTATCTATGAAAGAGACAGAAATATAGGTCAGAAGGGACCTAGTCATAAGTGTCAGACAACTCAAATCATGAAATATAAAATTAAACAGCTCAACTTTCGACAACACAGACAAAATAAAGGTTAGGAAATCTAAGTCTGAAAACCCCAGAAAGTCAAGTAACCATCCTAATTAATAATTAAAGATAAGTCAAACCACAAAATAACAAAGTAAGCATGTCAAATGATAAGACAACCACCAACTACCAACCACGCAAACCACCCAAGAAACCAAGTTTGAAAAACCTTAAATAGCCAAGTAACTATCCTGATTCGTAATTTCAGACAAGTCAAACTAAGAAATACTCCAAAAACATCTCAAATATTAAGCTTTATACACCAATTACAAGCGAAAAGCTAAAATCCTTAAACCTAAAAAAATGAATTGTCCGAATGTTCGACTGTCCAAATTTATGAGTGTTGGAATATCCGAGTGTCCAAATATATATATGTCCGAGGGTTGAAGTAACTGCTTTTTCTAGTGTCCTGGTCATGTTAATGTCTAAGAAATGGTCTTTTTAGGGGGTAAAATTTACAAAAAAAGGGGATATCTAGAATATTTTAAGTTGAGGATATTTACATATTTGAAGAAACATGTAATGCATCTTACGCTCATTAATGTCTTAGAATGGTAAAAAACATATCTGCGTACGTAGGAAATTCAATATTGGCTCACCATATGACGACTAACTCTGAAAAGCTGGTGCAGAAGTCCTAGGAAAGATATGCCCTGTGTCGATTAACCCCCTGGAAACCTGGTAGGAAACTAAGCATAGGCATACCGTGTAGGCAGAAAAATTAGAAACAAGCAAACATGATTTTTTATAACGGCTTTGATTATAGTTTGCCTAAAATTGATAGATTCTTCTCCTTTATCAAATTCATGATCTTCTGTAACTTATTTCTAGCCTCATAGCAACGATACGTAGGAATACGAGGCGAAGCTCTGGATTGGTTAAGATCTTATCTTAGGGACTGCAGGATTTATATGGAAGAAGATCCAAGGAACGATGTACTCGTCAACTGTGGTGTCCCCCAGGGGTCAATATTAGGCCCGCTACTGTTCCTGATCCACGTTAACGATCTAAGTCGAATGCTGAACACCATCTCGTGCCCTTTGCCGATGAGTCGACGCCTGGCTGTTGTGAAAAGGATAAGACAATGCTGATGCATAAGCTGAGGGATGTTATGGAGAAGACATATCTCTGGAGGGATGCTAACCGACTAGTCATTGACGTTGATAAATCTTGGGTTTTATTTTTTTCCCGGATCGGAGGTGTCCATCCAGAGAAATATGGTATCCCAACTTCCAGAGGTCTGATTAGTCGGCCAGAAAAGCGCTTCACGAAATACCTGGGAATCCTCATTGATGAGAACCTGTTGTTCCTGTATCAAATCCAAGCAGTAGAGCTGAAGCTATCCCGGAATCTTGGAATAATAAAAAAAACTGAAGCACACATTGCCGCAGAAAACACTTGCCCCTCTGTACAACGCTCTCATAAAGCCCCATTTACAGAACTGTGCAACGGTCTGGCAGTCAATTTTCAAATCTCATCTGCAAAAACTGAATTCAATTCATAGACAACGCCTCATTTTCATTGGAAAAAATGAAGAGTACTTGTCACTAGAGTTGCTGCATCAAGTATCATGCTTGAACTTTGTGTTTACGTTTTTAGCTGGTGAGCTGCCATTTTCATTTAAAACATTATTTTGGCCTATCTCAGACCATTATAACTTGCCTATTCGATCGTTTTCAAACCTGTACATACCCTTCACCCCAACTGTACGATCAGACTTTTCCCCAAATATAACATGTGCAAAGACATGGAATCTGATCCCGAAAGAGCTTAAAAGTAGCAGCTCCCTAGCGTCATTTAAAAAAAAAGTAGAAAATCATTAATTGGCATTACAAAAGAAAAGTTAAAGTTGAGTGTGATAAATAATGTAAATTATGATATTTAAAAAGATTAAGATTAAGATATAACTAACTAAAGTATGATTTTTTTAATTTATTTATGATGAGGTGGCTTCCCCTGGGGAAAGGAGCAGGAAGGTAATGGGTTTTTTTTTTATTATTGAGAGGCAATGGTGTTTCTGGGAGTATGAAGATAATTTCGTAAACCACATTGGCCTGACATCTAATTAAGAAAGAAAAACGAGCAAAAATGGGATTTTTATAGGCCAAATAAAAATACTGAAAAAACAAAGCGAATATTTCGAGAGGACAACCGCCTCTCTTCTTGAGCGCGAAACGAAATAATGTATTCAAAGGAAAGCGCCGAAGAAAAAAACAACAAAAAACTAACGCGGAAAGTCAATGTGAAAAGAACCAAAAACCAAAAGAAAAAACCAAAAACTTAAAAGATGAATAAAATTCAATAAAAGCCAAAAATTATAAGAATTAAAACTAAATACCTAACAACCATAAAAGCGAGTTATTCGCCAATATCCGCAATTTGCACAAAATCCAAAAAAATATGAACTGCCATCGACGGATACTAGCGAACAACGGATAGTAGTTGTACGTATTTGTATGTGTTTTCTACGTAAATCTACGTATTTGAATGTGTTTTTGTCTCTCTCACTGTTTTTGTCTGTGTCTCGGCGGGTGTTTGCTTATTCCAATGCATTTCTTTCTCGGATTGTGTGCCTGAATCTACGTATTTGTATGTGCTTTTGTCTCTCACACTCATTTTGCTTGTATATCTGGGCGGGTGTTTGCTTATTCCAATGCATGTCTTTCTCGGTTTTTGTGTCTGAATCTACGTTTTTGTATGTGTTTTTGTCTCTCTCACTCTTTTTGCCTCTGTTTCTGGTCGGGTGTTCGCTTATTCCAATGCACGTCTTTCTCGGTTTTTGTGTCAGAATCTACATTTTTTAATGTGTTTTTGGCTTCCTCACTCGTGTTTGCTGTGTATCTGGGCGGTTTGTTTCTTATTCCATAGCACGCTTTTGTCGGTTTGGGTTTTTCAATCTATGTATTTTTTTGCGTGTTTGAGCGTCTCACTATTTTTGCATGTGTGTCGGGCGGGTGTTTGCTTATTCGAATGCATGTCTTTCTCGGTATGTGTCTGAATCTACGTATTTGTATGTGTTTTTGTCTCTCTCACTCTTTTTTCTTGTGTCTGGGCGGGTGTTGGCTTATTCCAATGCGTGTCTTTTTCGGTATGTTTGTCTGAATCTACGTATTTGTATGTGTTTTTGTCTCCCTCACTCTTTTTGTCTTTGTGTCTGGGCGGGTGGTTGCTTATTCCAATGCATGTCTTTCTCGGTATGTGTGTCTGAATCTATGTATTTGTATCTGTTTTTGTCTCTCTCATTCTTTTTGCCTGTGAGTCTGGGCGGGTGTTTGCTTATTCCAGTGCATGACTTTCTTGGTATATGTGTCTGAATCTACGTATTTGTATGTGTTTTTGTCTCTCCCGCTGTTTTTGCCTTTGGGTCGGGGCAGGTGTTTGCTTATTCCAATGCATGTATTTTTCAGGTTGTGTGTTTGAAGCTACGTAGTTGTATTTGTTTTTGTATCTCTCGCTCTTTCTTCCTGAGTGTCTGGGCGGGTGTTTGCTTATTCCAAATGAATGTCTTTACCGGTTTGTGTGTCTTAATCTACGTATTTGTATGTGCTTTTGTCTCTCTCACTCATTTTGCTTGTGTGTCTGGGCGGGTGTTTGATTATACCAATGCATGTCTTTCTCGGTTTGTGTGTCTGAATCCACGTATTTGTATGTGTTTTTTGTCTCTCTCACTATTTTTGCCTGTGTATCAGGGCGGGTGTTTGTTTATTCCAATGCATGTCTTTCTCGGTTTGTGTGTCTGAATCTACGTATTTGTATACGTTTTTGTCTCTCTCACTCTTTTTGCCTGTGTGTCTGGGCGGGTGTTTTCTTATTCCAAATGCATGTCTTTCTCGGTTTGTGTGTCTGAATCTAAGTATTTGTATGTGTTTTGTCTCTCTCGCTCTTTTTTGCCTGTATGTCTGGGCGGGTGTTTGCTTATACCAATGCATGTCTTTCTCGGTATGTGTGTCTGAATCTACATATTTGTATGTGTTTTTGTCTCTCTCACTCTTTTTGCCTGTGTGTCTGGGCGGGTGTTTGCTTATTCCAATGCATGTATTTCTCGGTTTTTGTGTCTGAATCTACGTATTTGTATGTTTTTTTGTCTATCTCACTCTTTTTTGCCTATTTGTCTGGGCGGGTGTTTGCTTATTCCAATGCATGTCTTTCTCGGTATGTGTGTCTGAATCTAAATATTTGTATGTGTTTTTGTCTCTCTCACTGTTTTTGCCTGTGTCTCTGGGTGGGTGTTTGCTTATTCCAATGCATGTCTTTCTCGGTATGTGTGTCTGAATCTACATTTTTGTATGTGTTTTTGTGTCTCTCACTCTTTTTTGCCTTTGTGTCTGGGCGGGTGTTTGCTAATTCCAATGCATGTCTTTTTCGGTATGTGTGTCAGAATCTACATATTTATATGTGTTTTTGTCTCTCTCCCTCTTTTTGCCTTATGTCTGGGCGGGTGTTTGCTTATTCCAATGCATGTCTTTCTTGGTATGTGTGTCTGAATCTACATATTTCTATGTGTTTTGTCTCTCTCACTCTTTCTGCCTGTGTGTCTGGGCGGGCGTTTGCTTATTCCAATTAAATGTGATTTTTTTTTATGTTTTAATTATGTTTCATGTCATTCTATGAGATGTAGAAAAAAAAAGTTGAAAAAATACTATTTTAAAAAATAAAAAAAATTGAAAAAAATTGAATAATTTCGAAGTCCAAAAAAAATTTAGTTAAAAAAATGGTTTGTTTTTCATGAAAAAATATTGAATGAGAACCATCAGTCCTCATCAATAGGAGTATGGGTATTCACAAGAATATGTTTTAAAATTTAAATCAAAAGTGTCATTCTGTTTTTCTGATATGATTTAGATATGTAAAAAAAAGTAGAAAAAAAAATTGAATAATTTCGAAGTCAAAAAAAAATTAGTTAAAAAAAATAGTTTGTTTTTTATGAAAAAATATTGAATGAGGACCATCAGTCCTCATCAATAGGAGTATGGGTATGCAAAAGAATATGTTTTAAAATTTAAATCAAGAGTGTCATTCTATTTTTCTGATATGATTTAGAGATGTAAAAAAAAACTTGAAAACAAGTTGAATAATTTCGAAGTAAAAAAAAAATTAGTCCAATAAAAAAAAGTGCTACTACAAACAATATTTTTCTAATAGTAAAGCTCATGACTAAAATCTATTCCATTCTCATTTTGAGTTTGGAAAATATTAAATGTAAAGTTTTAATGTTTTAAGTATTTTTCATCTTATTCTAAGACATGTAACAAAAAGTTGAAAAAATATATTATGTTAAAAAAAATAATAAAAGAAAAAGTTAAAAAAAAACTTAAAAAAAACTTTAAAAAAATGGGGGAGAAGGGGCCTAAAAAGTTGGAGGGGAGGGGGCCTCCTTGGATTTTGGGGATAGGAGACCTTTGGGGGTTTAGGTTCCCTGGTGGTTAGGGTCATTGGTGCTTATGATCCTTGACGGTTCGTACTCATATACACCTCACTACTTGATTTGTAAGGATTTCTATAGATTGTTCTGAATTTCATTATTAAAATTCTTTTCTTAACATCTACATCTCTATTAGTATCAGGTTTTAGTATACTATAACGTTAGACCCTATTTTAAATTGACAACACTGTTCAAACGCCACTTGTGTATTATACAGAACACATCGAAGAAGTTAAGCTATGTCAAGTCACAGGACCATTTTATCATCGTTAACCATTTTCATAGATTGATGTTGTTCCAAATTTATAAAAAATTGCCTGAGTTAAAAAGACCTTCGGGCTTACCTTAACTGGTAATTAGTTTAAACCTTTTTTTTACCACCTTCATACAATCAAATTCGTAAATGTTATCTAGCTCTGTTTTTTCCCTATTATTTAATTAAGATCGGTCATACAGTCCAATTCGCAAATGCTAAACCCTTTTTTTGCAAATAGAGTTAGCTTTTACGCAAAATGATATAAAGCCATATGCCAATCAGTTCTAGACACGATGCATTCTTAATCAAACCCGATGATATGCCTTTAAGCTAGAGGTTATCAAATTCTTTGACAGGTTCTACTCACTCTCTTTGGAAAGGTGTAGAGCATCCATAGAATAGCACTGTGATTCCTAGGGCTGCTTACTCTATTTGAAAAGGTGTAGAGCATCCATAGAAATGTTTTCCTAGGGCATCCATAGAAATATAAGGTACTACTCTACTCGCGTTTGTTTTTTGTTGTTTTTTTCTTCGGCACTTTCCTTGGATACATTATTTCGTTTCGCGCTGAAGAAGAGAGGCGTTTGTCCTCTCGAAATATTCGCTTTGTTTTTTCAGTATTTTCATTTGGCCTATAAAAACCCCATTTTTGCTCGTTTTTCTTTCTTTATGGGAGTATGAGCGGTGACAACACTGCGTGTCATGTTGACAGGATATTGATTGTGGTTCTCGGCGTCCAGAAATGGGCTGTGTATTTTGTATTATGTGCGATTTATTTTTTGTCTTTGTAAATAAACCCATTCTATTGAAATGAATTGATATTTTTGGAACTCATTTACCGCCCTATCCACACCTGATGTCTTATTGTTTTTCGATCTTTTTAGAACTATTATTATTTCTTCCTCTCAAAACAATTCTTCCTCCACATCTAAGGTGTCATTAACTTTTTCATGCCCCTCTATATCTTATACTGTAACTCTACCCCGTTTTAGTTCATTCTCAAGATATTCTTCCCATCTATGTTTAATTCTTTCCTAATCACTAATTGTAATTCATTTTGTATTCTTAACTGGGAAAAGTCCAGATTCACTCTTCCTTTTCAATTTCTTAACATATTAGTACAATATATTTACTATTATGTTGTCTAGACGCACCTTCCAGATCCTTGACAATTTTATCCATGGTCTCCACTTTACACCTCCTTAGTTTATACTTTAATAGTTATCTCCACATTCTTTCATTCCTCTTATTTTCATATGGTCTTTCACTCAGATAATTCTTATACAAGTCCCTTCTCCTATCTAGTAAATATAAAAAGAATCACTAATATTCCTATACTTGTTCCTAATTTTCTTTTTAAGACACCATCAGCAGGTTTACAAAATATTTCCCTAAAATTATTGTATCTATCTTCTATATTGTCAAATTTTAAACTCAGTAGTTTAGTATTCAACTGTTAACGGAAAGTTTCTCTCACTGTTTCGTCTAGGAGTTTTACAACTTCATAGCTTCCTAAAACTTAGTTACTCTTCCGAAGTTTTAGCTTTAGAATAACCCTAGATACTACTAGATGGTGATCTTTACTTTTACCATTAGATTTCGGAAATTTTTAAAAGTGAGTGATATTTAGGCATAAGTAATATTGGAAGATTCTTCCGGATAGGTATGAAGCATAGTGAAGAATTTCTTGAATAGTCAGTTCTAGTGTTTGGCCAGTTTACATTTTGATGGTGTGTTTTTTTGCTTGTTTTTTTTTTGTGTCACCACAGCCCAATAGTACTTTCGTGAGAATAAATCTATATGTTTATCTGTGTATCATCAATAACAGCACTCTTACGTACCCAATTACCTTGTATTGATCCTACCAGTCTTTGATCTACAATAACACAATTAATATGGTTCGCTGTCTTATCACTATGTGAATACTTTATTAAGCAATGGGCTATTTTATGAGAAACTACTGTATGGGTTAACTAGATTGTTATACCTATTAAATTGCAGCGGTATTTATTGTATCCATTTTACTTAAGATAGGATACCATCTATCCATATTCCTACCGACCTGGAAGATAAAATCGTCCAATAAAAACACTGTATTTCTACCTGAGACCCTATTTTAGTATTTCTGTTACTTTAAACAAATTCATTACAGTCCTTACTCTTCGTCAGTCCGTTCCACAGGTTTTACGATATTGTGATGTCTGCAGTGAAACTTTTACGGGGGTTTCTTTGCAAAATACGGGGGTTTAACCTCGAAGTTCATTTCATTGGAATATAGTTTTTGCTACTCTAATCTCCTATATTGAATGTGTTTCTTAACCTTCTCTCCTAAGCGAAAAAACAGAAGTTATCCTATTTTGAGCATACGAGTTTAAATCAAATTTAGATAAAACGCTTTTTGATATTTTAAATATCAAAAAGTTTACTTTAAAAAGCTTACTTTTGATTTTTTTAGATTTAATTTTATGTGGAGCCCTTCTTTTCTAATATTTCAGATGGATTTGATTTACAATACAGCTATGAGGAATATCAAGAGGAAATTCAAAAGCTTTTTTGTTTTCAAGGTCTGTCAAAAGAGGGAGTAGAAGTTTTAAAACGGTGGTATTTTAGACATAGACATCATCCCTACCCAACAGAAGTTGAAAAAAAGCAATTGTGGCGAGAATCTGGCTTATCCATGCTCCAGGTAAGCAGGCTTGAAAGATGGGTTTAATTTAATTATTTCAATTATGCTTTGAATAGATTTTACCCATTTCAATTTATTCAATCCGTAATTTGTCAAATTACGCATTTCTTCGCTTCATCAGCCTGTTCCAACTCTTATTTTAGCCCAAATGGAAGCATTTATTTGTATACTTGTGGCATTGCAAATTCATTATTAGTTGTTCTCTTAAACTATAGTTAAATTCAGCCATGTCGCTCCAGAAATTTTATTAGGGTTGGGTATAAGAGTTCCAATGGGCATGGAAGTAGCATCCCCATTATACATTTAAAGAAACACATAGCAGATTCACATGGGATTTCCATAACACCCTGTTGCCACGCAAGTCCTGCTACGTCACGACATCTACTGGCAAGATTCCGACAACAGTCCCTGGCAAGAGTCCCGGGATTCCAGGTGTTTGAGTATTTTATATGAGTAACCGGAGTGTGGCTAGTATAATACACAAGTAGAGATAAAAGGGATTCTAAGTGGAGCTCCTAATCCCTCGCACCTGTGTAATACGGTTTTAGGTGTTCTATTAAGGGGAACACCACTGTCGATACACCCTCGCGCTTTATATAGGTCCTTAGAAAATTAACATAGGATTTCGAACGCATCCCTTGGAAATTAACATAGGATGTCTATGACATGCCCTGGCAAGATTCCAACAACATGCCCTGGCAAGATTCCCAGGATTCTAGGTGTTCCAATATTTCCCCTAGCAACCGCCCGTTGTCTCGATTCGTAGCCATTTTTGGCATATTCTTTGTCTGGAGGACACCCAGGATTTCTGGAACCAGGTGTAATATGGATGACGCCATCGTATGTGACAAGCTAGATTTCAGAAACCCATGGGGAACCCCCAATTGTAACAAAGCACGGCACCCACGTTGGTGCTGCGTAATCACGGCACTTCTCCTACGCAATGATAGTGCACACATCACTGTCACATGACGCTTTTTTTATATTTTATTTTTCGCCCAAAACATTCAACGCATTTTTTATTTCTTTTAACTTAATAGTGGCGTACACTTTATGTAAGGTCAGCACAAAATTTACGTAATGACGGTGCAGATCTTAAGCAATGATGGTGCACATCACTGTCACATAATACTTTTTTGACATTTAATTTTTTGCCGAAACGTTCAAAGTGTTTTTCTTTGTTATTCTTTCTTTTTTTTCTTTAGTTCTTTGTCCTCAATGGGACTTGAAAGGTTAATTCCCTTCAAGCAACAGGACTAAATTGCTATTCCCAATGTTCTGTCGTGATCAATATATTCTAGAAATAATCTATTATAAGTAAGAAAATTTCCAATATTTTGCACACTCTCGAACAGGGTGTTTACAGCCAAAATTTGGCACGCAGTCGAAATACATCTATTTCCAGAAATTATTGCTCTCAAGGTATTTTTAGTAATAAAGGGAAAAAGGCAAGCTTTGATTGTGGAAACCATGGGCATAGGCAGCATCTTGCGTAGAGGGGGGCAGCCGCTTCTGTGATGGAGAGGGGAGGGATCTTACTAATACTTCCCGAGGTCCTTTGAATATAGGTCTTGAGAAACTAGTCATTCAATATTTCGCTAAAACTCGGCCTTTAACATTTTCCATGTTCTACTTTTCCTGCAACAGTATAATATAAGAGACCCACTATCCTATTTCCAATTTCCAGAAAACATAAACACCACAAAAATGATTTGACACAAATCACATTTTGGTTAGATAACAGCTTCTTCTAAGAATTTAATTCTTATTGAAAGAATTTAATTCTTATTGAATTCTAATTGAAAGTTTTCTTATCACTAACAAATTTTTCTTAGAAGTAACAACTTTTTCTTAATACTAACAAAGGTTTACTTAATACTATCAAACTTCTTTTGGTGGTAACAGGTTTTTCTGAATGGTAACAAATTTTTTCTAATAGCAGCTGGTTTTTCAGTTAAAGATAACAAATTTCTCTTAGAAGTAACAATTTTTTGTGTTTTTTATGACAAGTTTTATGTTAGAACTAGCAAGTTTTTCTTAAGACTAAAAATTTTTTTCTTAGAAGTAACAACTTTTTCCTTAATACTAACAAACTTTTACCTAATAATATCAAATTTCTTTTGGGAGTAACAGCTTTTTCTTAATAGTAAAATTTTTCTTCTAATAACAGCACGTCAAAGATAAGATATTTATCTTAGAAGTAACAATTTTCTGTTTATGCTAATACGTTCTCTGCTAGAAGTAACAATTTTTTTCTAAACACTAACAAATTTTCTCTTCGAAGTAGCAGCTTTTTTAATACTAACAAACTTTTACTTAATACTACCAAATTTCTCTTGGAAGTAACATGTTTTTTTCTTAATAGTAACAATTATTTTCTCATAGCAGCATGTTTTCCGTCAAAGATAACAAATTACTTTTAGAAGTAAAAGTTTTATGCTTACTCTAACAAGTTCTCTGATTGAACTAGCAAGTTTTTCTTAGCATTAACAAATTTCTCTTAGAAGTAACAATTTCCTGCTTACGCTAACAAGTTTTTGTTTCGAACTAGCAAGTTTTCATTAACACTAACAAAATTACTCTTCGAATTAACAATTTTTTCCTTAATACTAACAAAGTTTTACTCAATACTATCAAATTTCTCCGGGAAGTAACAGGTTTTTCATAATAGTAAGAAATTTTTTTTTAATAACAGCAAGTTTTCCGAAAAAGATAAGATATTTCTCTTGGAAGTAACAATTTTCTGTTTATGCTAATTTCTCTTGGAAGTAACAGGTTTTTCTTAATAGTAAGAATGTTTTCCTCATAGCACCAATTTGTCTGGTAAAAGTCGCAGGTTTTTCTTAGCACTAGCAAACTTTCTCTTCAAAGTAACAGTTTTTTTTAATTGCCACACATTTTTTCTTCTTAACTACATTAAGTTAACTAAATCTAAGTAAGGTTCATTTAGCTTAGGTTAACATGAGCGGTCATGTTCACATAAGTCAAATGAACTCAACTTAAACGTAGTTAACTTAATGGTGTTAAGAAGTTTTCTAGCAGATAACTTGTTAGCGTAAACAGAAAATGGTTACTTCTAGGACAAATTTCTTATCTTTGACGGAAAACGTAGTGATAATAGAAAATTTTCTAACTGTTAAGAAAATCTATTGCTTCCAAGCGACATTTGATAGGATTATGTAAAACTTTGTTGTTATTAAGGAGAAAGTTGTTACTCTGAAGAGAAAATTTGCTAGTGTTAAGAAAAACTTGCTACTTCTAACAGATAACTTAATAGCATAGACAGAAAATTGTTATTTCTAAGAGAAATCTGTTACCTTTGACGGAAAATTTGCTATTATTAGAAAAACTTTCTTACTATCATGACAAACCTGTTACTTCCCAGAGAAATTTGATAGTATTAAGTAAAACTTTGTTAGTATTAAGAAAAAGTTGTTACTTCGGAGAAAAAATTTGTTTGTGTTAAGAAAACTTGCTACTTCTACCGGTAAACTTGTTAGCGTAAGCAGAAAATTATTACTTGTAAGAGAAATTTGTTAGTGTTAAGAATAAACTTGCTAGTTCTAATAAAAAATTGTTAGCGTAAGCAGATAATTGTTACTTCTAACAGAAATATCTTGTCTTTGACAGAAAACTTGCTGTTATTAGAAAAACTTTCTTGCTATTAAGAAAAACCTATTACTTCCAAGAGCAGTTTTATTATATTAAGTAAAACTTTGTTAGTATTAAGGAAAAAAGTTGGTACTTCGAAGAGAAAATTTGTTAGTGTTAAGACAAACTTGCTACTTCTAACAGAAAACTTGTTATCATAAACAAAAATGGTTACTTCTAAGAGAAATTTGTTATCTTTGAAGGAAAACTTGATGCTATTAGAAAAAAATTTACTTTTAAGAAAAACCTATTACCTCGAAGGAAAATGTGATAATATTAAGTAAAAGTTTGTTAGCATTAAAAAATATTACTTCGAAGAGAATATTTGTTAGTGTTAAGAAAAATTGCTAGTTCTAGCAGAAAACTTGTTAGCTTAAACAGAAAATTTGTTACTTCTAAAATAAATCTTAGAAGAGATAAATTTATTTCTAAGATAAATCTCTTATCTCTGGCAGAAAACTGGCAGTGAATAGAAAACTTTTTTATTATCAAGAAAAACCTGTGACTTC
Organism: Artemia sp. Qi Xiang Cuo; assembly: GCF_049724085.1. Classification (NCBI taxonomy): domain Eukaryota; kingdom Metazoa; phylum Arthropoda; class Branchiopoda; order Anostraca; family Artemiidae; genus Artemia; species Artemia sp. Qi Xiang Cuo. The sequence continues at coordinate 8,587,561 of NC_142803.1, forward strand.
CAAGAGAAATTAGCGTAAATAGAAAATTGTTACTTCTAAAATAAATATCTTTACTTCGACTGAAAACTTGCTGTCATTAGAAAAAAATGTCTTAATATTATGAGACATCTGTTACTTCCCAGAGAACTTTGTTAGTATTAAGTAAAACTTCGCTAGTATTAAGGAAAAAGTTGTTACTTCGAAGCGAAAATTTTTCAGTGTTAAGAAATACTTACTAGTTCTAACAGAAAACCTGTTAGCATAAACAGAGAATTGTTACTTCTAAGAGAAATGTGTTAGTGTTAAAAATCTTGCTAGTTCAAACAGAAAACTTCTTAGCGTAAGCAGAAAATGGTTACTCCTAAGAGAAATTTGTTAGCTTTGACGGAAAACTTGCTGCTTTTAGAAAAAAATTATTATTATTAAGAAAAAACATGCTACTTCCAAGAAACATTTGGCAGTATTGAGTAAAATATTGTTAATATTGAAGAAAAAAGCTGTTGCTTCGAAGAGAACATTTGTTAGTATTAAGAAAAAAGCTTTGTACTTCTAGCAGAAAACTTTTTAACATAAACAGAAAATTGTTACTTCTTATATAAATATCTTATCTTTGACGGTAAACTTACTGTTATTAGAAAAAAATTGTTACTATTAAGAAAAAGCTGTTACTTCCAAGAAAAATTCGATAATATTAAATGAAAGTTTGTAAGTATTAAGGAAAAGGTGATTACTTCTAGGAAAAACTTGCTAGTTCTAACAGAAAACTTGTTATCATAAACAAAAAAAATTATTACTTTTAAAAGAAATTTGTTATCTTTAACGGAAAACTTGCTGCTATAAAAAAATTACTATCAAGAATAACCTGTTACCCCCAAGAGAAATTTGATGGTATTAAGTAGAATTTTGTTAGTATTAAGAAAAAAGTTGTTAATTCTAAGACAAATTTGTTAGTGATAAGAAAAACTTAATACTTTTAGCAGAAAACTTGTTATCAGAAACTGAAAATTATTATTTCTAAGAGAAATTTGTTATATTTGACAGAAAACTTGCTGATATTAGAAAAAATTTGTTACTAGTAAGAAAAACCTGTTACTTCCAAAAGAAATTTGATAGTACTAAACAAAACTTTGTTAGTATTAAGGAAAAATGAAAGAATATGTTAGTGTTAAGAGAAACTTGCTACTTCTAACAGAAACTTGTTAGTATTAACAGACAATTGTTACTTCTAAGAGAAGTTTATTACAAACAACAAAAGCACGAAGAACAATAGGGAATTCTTTTTGTAAGACAGAGAAGATATTTTGAATGAATATTTCGGCCCTATGTCCAAGGGCCGTCCTCAGCAAGACAAAAATAAACGAAAGAAAAAAGACTCACAACAACATGCGACCAATAAAACCAAAAAAGTGAAAAAAATTTTCAAAGCAGTCCTAGCATCATTACTTCAGCGAAGTTCAACCAGGACTGATAAAAAGTAAGGTAAAACAAGGAGATTCAATGAGATGAAAGAAAAATAATTTAAAAACACGTTCTTATTGCTAATCCAGCCTTTTTGGCAGCTAACCTCAAAGGTCTTTTTGTGATCGGTTCTGTGTTAATGTCTATTGGTTTTTTAAAATATTTTGTAAGATCACTTTTAATTAAATTTGTGTATAGATCTTTTAGTGCATATTCCCCCTTATCCCGATTTAAGAAAATATTATTACTAATCTGAAGTCTGATTTCAGATGCTTCTAAGACTATCTGTTTTATGACTAGGTCATTGCTAATAATGACAGTTTCATCAAACAGTACATGGTGGCTAGGAGTTTCAAAACTATGACTGCCTAATGCAGAATCAGATGAAACAGTGGAAACATTAGAATTTAGAACTTTGACAATATCATCTCTATGCTGTTGTATACGCTTTTCTAAATTCTGGTGTGTTCTACCTATATAATATTTGCCACAATCGCATGGTATTTGATAGACCCCTCTTTGGCGAGTAACTGGGGTTTTATCTTTACCAGAATTTAGAAAATTTATTATTCTAAAATTATTTGTGAAAACTACATACAGATTATTTTTTGTGCAAACTTTTTTAAGATTTGTAGTGATTTTTGGGATATAGGGGAGGGATATATTTTTATAGGGGAGGGTGACTTTGGGATATATATTTGGGAAATACTCAATGTATTTCCAATTCCGTAATTCTTTTTACCAGCAAATTAATGGCTTAGCGATGGGCGCCCCCCTCTCCGGGTTACTGGCGAATATTTATGTGGAACATATTGAAAATTATGCATTAGATTCGTATTTTTTGAAACATATCTTTTGGGGACGGTACATGGATGACGTAATTTCACTCTGGAACTATGGGAAAAATGAGCTTAAGGGTTTTTTAGATCACCTTAATACATACGATAGAAATTTATAATTTACTTTAGAAATTGAAATCGCAAATAAAATCCCATTCCTAGATGTGTTAATTATTCATAGCTTAGATAAACTCAGTTTTACTATTTACAGAAAATGAACACCAAATAATAGATATTTGCCTTTTACATCAAACCACCCCCCCCCAAGTTAAAAGAGCAGTTGTAATATCCCTCGTTGATCGTGCCCTAAATATTTGTTCTGATTCCCACATCACAACAGAATTAAACTTTATCCAGGACATACTTTTTGGAAATGGGTATCCTATGTTATTTATTAATAGTGTAATTAACTGTAGACTGAAAAGACATTCCCGTAAAATTAATGATAGTTTACCAAGTGAGGTGTCTGACAAGCCCTTAAACATAATTTACCTCCCCTATATCCCAAAAATCACTAAAAATCTTAAAAAAGTTTGCACAAAAAATAATCTGTATGTAGTTTTCACAAATAATTTTAGAATCATAATTTTTCTAAATTCTGGTAAAGATAAAACCCCAGTTACTTGCCAAAGAGGGGTCTATCAAATACCATGCGATTGTGGCAAATGTTATATAGGTAGAACACACCAGAATTTAGAAAAGCGCATACAACAGCATAAAGATGATATTGTCAAAGCTCTAAATTCTAATATTTCCACTGTTTCATCTGATTCTGCATTAGGCAGTCATAGTTTTGAAAATCCTAGCCACAATATACTTTTTGATGAATCTGTCCTTTATTAGCAATGACCTAGGCATAAAACAGATAGCCCTAGAATCATTTGAAATCAGACTTAAGATTAATAATACCAATTCCTTAAATAGGAACTTTGGGGAATATACACTAAATGCTCTATACACAAATTTAATTAAAAGTGATCTTATAAAATATTTTAAAAAACCGATAGACATTAACACAGAACCGGTCACAAAAAGACCTTTGAGGTTAGCTGCCAAAAAGGCTGGATTAGCAATAAGAACGTGTTTTTAATTTATTTTTCTTTCATCTCATTGAATCGCCTTGTTTTATCTTACATTTTGTCAGTCCTGGTTGAACTTCGCTGAAGCAATGATGCTAGGACTGCTTTGAAAAAAAAATTTCACTTTATTGGTTTTATTGGTCGCATGTTGTTGTGAGTCTTTTTTCTTTCATATATGTTTTTGTCTTGCTGAGGACGGCCCTTGGACATAGGGCCGAAATATTCATTCAAATTTTTTCCACTGTCTTACAAAAAGATTTCCCTTTTGTTCTTCGTACTTTTGTTGTTTGTCATGGAAAGGCAGTGTGGTCTTTGTCGCTATTTTCGTCAAGTTTATTACCTTTGCCGGAAAACTTGCTATTATTAGAAAAACTTTCTTACTATCATGACAAACCTGTTACTTCCCAGTAAAATTTGATAGTATTAAGTAAATCTTTGTTAGTATTAAGAAAAAGTTGTTACTTCGGAGAAAAAATTTGTTTGTGTTAAGAAAACTTGCTACTTCTACCGGTAAACTTGTTATTGTAAGCAGAAAATTGTTACTTGTAAGAGAAATTTGTTAGTGTTAAGAATAAACTTGCTAGTTCTAATAAAAAATTGTTAGCGTAAGCAGATAATTGTTACTTCTAAGAGAAATATCTTATCTTTGACAGAAAACTTGATGATATTAGAAAAACTTCTTACTATTAAGAAAAACCTATTACTTCCAAGAGAATCTTTAATATATTAAGTAAACTTTGTTAGTATTAAGGAAAAAAGTTGGTACTTCGAAGAGAAAATATGTTAGTGTTAAGACAAACTTGCTACTTCTAACAGAAAACTTGTTATCATAGACAAAAATGGTTACTTCTAACAGAAATGTCTTATCTTTGAAGGAAAACTTGATGCTATTAGAAAAAAATCTTACTTTTCAGAAAAACCTATTACCTCGAAGGAAAATGTGATAATATTAAGTAAAAGTTTGTTAGCATTAAAAAAATATTACTTCGAAGAGAGTATTTGTTAGTGTTAAGAAAAATTGCTACTTCTAGCAGAAAACTTATTAGCTTAAACAGAAACTTTGTTACTTCTAAAATAAATCTTAGAAGAGATAAATTTATTTCTAAGATAAATCTCTTATCTCTGGCAGAAAACTGGCAGTGAATAGAAAAACTGTTTTATTATAAAAAAAAACCTGTGGACTTCCAAGAGAAATTAGCGTAAATAGAAAATTGTTACTTCTAAAATAAATATCTTTACTTCGACGGAAAACTTGCTGTCATTAGAAAAAAATGTCTTAATATTATGAGACATCTGTTACTTCCCAGAGAAATTTGATAGTATTAAGTAAGACTTTGTTAGTATTAAAGAAAAAGCTGTTACTTCGAAGCGAAAATTTGTTAGAATTAAGAAAAACTGGCCAATCCTAAGAGAAAACTTGTTAGCAAAAGCAGAAAATTGTTACTTCTAAGAGAAATATGTTAGTGTTAAAAATCTTGCTAGTTCAAACAGAAAACTTCTTAGCGTAAGCAGAAAATGGTTACTCCTAAGAGAAATTTGTTAGCTTTGACGGAAAACTTGCTGCTTTTAGAAAAAATTATTATTATTAAGAAAAAACATGCTACTTCCAAGAAACATTTGGCAGTATTGAGTAAAATATTGTTAATATTGAAGAAAAAAGCTGTTGCTTCGAAGAGAACATTTGTTAGTATTAAGAAAAAAGCTTTGTACTTCTAGCAGAAAACTTGTTAACATAAACAGAAAATTGTTACTTCTTATATAAATATCTTATCTTTGACGGTAAACTTACTGTTATTAGAAAAAAATTGTTACTATTAAGAAAAAGCTGTTACTTCCAATAAAAAATCGATAATATTAAATGAAAGTTTGTAAGTATTAAGGAAAAAGTGATTACTTCTAGGAAAAACTTGCTAGTTCTAACAGAAAACTTGTTATCATAAACAAAAAAAAATTGTTACTTTTAAAAGAAATTTGTTATCTTTAACGGAAAACTTGCTGCTATAAAAAAAATTACTATCAAGAATAACCTGTTACCCCCAAGAGAAATTTGATGGTATTAAGTAAAACTTTGTTAATATTAAGGATAAAAGTTGTTAATTCTAAGACAAATTTGTTAGTGATAAGAAAAACTTAATACTTTTAGCAGAAAACTTGTTATCAGAAACTGAAAATTATTATTTCTAAGAGAAATTTGTTAGATTTGACAGAAAACTTGCTGATATTAGAAAAAATTTGTTACTAGTAAGAAAAACCTGTTACTTCCAAAAGAAATTTGATAGTACTAAACAAAACTTTGTTAGTATTAAGGAAAAAAGAAAGAATTAGTTAGTGTTAAGAGAAACTTGCTACTTCTAACAGAAAACTTGTTAGTATTAACAGGCAATTGTTACTTCTAAGCGAAGTTTATTACCTTTGACGGAAAACTTATTGCAATTAAAAAAAAAATGTTACTACTAAGAATAAACCTGTTACTTCAAAGATAAATTTGATAATATTGAGTAAAACCTTTGTTCGAATTAAGAAAATACTTGTTGCTTCTAAGGAAATTATGTCCCGTTGTTGAAAAAATTATAGTCTTTAATTAAGATTCATATGCTTAGTTTTTGTGTGAAAAGGCTGAAAATATCCTAGGGCTGATGAGGGGGTGTGTCAAATCAATGGATGGCGTGTAATGGCGTGGTGATGTGAGGGTGTTCTGAAATTCATAATGATGGGCTTGCCTCGGGTGAAACTTGAATCAATTGGTTGAATGTATCATTTTTAACTTCAAATGTCTGAAAAAGTCTTAGGAATAGTGATGTGATGTCAGAGGGGTGCCACAGAGTAGCAATAGTGTGGCACACTGCCGGGAATTGCTTGGAGTGTCATGTTCTGGTAATGAAATGCATGACAGGCATGTAATGTTGTGGTAGCGGGGTATCTTTTGGAGGTTATTATGAAAGGCTAGGCTTGCGAAAAACTTAAATTAATAGATTATGATATGTCAGAGGGTGCCGCAGAGCAGTAATAGTGTGGCCCAGTGCTGGAAATTGTGGGAAATAATAGCAATAGGAAAGAAAAACCTGACACTGTGACACTGCGGCATGAATTGCTTGGAGTATTACGTTCTGACAACGATATGCCCAGTTTCGCTGTTCAAGTAAAAACAGTGTTTAATTTAGATTCATGAGCTTGACTTCGGTGGGAAAAGATTGAAAATATCCTAGGGGAGGGGGATGCCCTGTGAATGATGGAAGAGGAGGTATTTGATGCCACGGTGGTGTTGAGTATTTTTAAGGTTATTGTGAAAGTCCAGGCTCGCGAAAAAACTTCGATCGATGGGTTGAAGTGGTTTTTTTTAACAAGAAATGTCTGAAAACTGTTTAGGGGTAATGGGGCGATGTCAGAAGGATGCCAGAGAGCAATAATAGTGCGGCATTGTGGTGTGAATTGCTTGGAGTGTCACACTCTAGCAATGAAATGCTGAGTTCCACTGTTCAAGCAAAAACACTGTTTAATTTAGATTCATGAGCGTATTTTCTGTAGGAAAAGGTTAAAATATTCTAGGAGGTGATGAGGGGTGGTGTCAGGGTAGATGATGTAGCGGGAGGTGTGTAATGCCAAGGTGGTGTGGAGTGTTTTGGAGGTTATTATGATAAGCTTTGCTTGCAAAAATTTGAGTCAATAGGTTGAAGCATAATTTTAACACGAAATATCTGAAAAATGTCTTCTAGGTGATGGGGCGATGTCAGAGGGGGCAAGAGAGAAGTAATAGTGTGGCATTATGGCATGAATTGCTTGGAGTATCACACTGTAGCAATGAAAGGCCATTTTCCACTGTTCAAGTAAAAACGGTGTTTAATTTAGATTCATGAGCTTATTTTCTGTGGGAAAAGGTTTTAAATGTCTTAGGGGGTGATAAGGGGTGGTGCCACGTAGATGATGGAGGCTGAGGTGTGTAATGCCACGATGGCGTGGAGTGTTTTGGAGGTTATTATGATAATGCAAAAACTTGAATCAACAGGCTGAAGCATATTTTTGAAAAATAATGTCTGAAAATTGTCTTGGAGGTGATGATTTGATGTGAGGGGGGCAGTCAAATAATGTCGATGTTTTGTTATATGCTTGGAGTATCATGTTCTACAGCTTAAAAGTTAAGATAAAGACGTTAAAGAATTTTTACCGTGGAGTTGGGGGGGGGGGGGCTGAAAATCCAACTTGCGCTCAAGAAACACTGAATTTCCTTAAGGGCTCTCGGAAATACCTCAAAAAATGCCTACAAATTTGCATCTAATATCAACCCCACCCTCTGGAAATGGTGGCTAGGAGGAGTGTGGGGCATACTTTTACGATGCTGTCAAATATTCATAGTCTTAGCTCAAAGAAACGAAGCATTTTCGTTAATAACTATGGAAATACCTCAGTAGTGCCTAAAAATTGGCATCTAATATGAACCATGTCCTCTGAAAATTATTGCTAAGGGGGGGGGCGTAAAATTCCAACTTCAGAGTCCTGTTTTAAAGGTTCTTTTAATTAGAATTGCAATTTATAGCCGATTTAAACTAATTCCTGGTGCTTTCAATATGTTGAGTCCAACTCCTAAAATATGGTGTTTAAAATCCTCAATTGCTAGCGTATCCATAGTCAAAATTTTTGAATTTTGTATTTTTTTGAATTTTGTGTATTTGTTTTAATTTTGTAAGCCTTGGATCTATTAAACCTGTGGAAAATAACGAAGAATATTAAAATAATATCATAAAAACTCTCAGACCTCTGGCCATAAGCCCTAGAAAATATTAAAAATATGAAACACATGTTAAAATACGCTAAATAATTGTTTAAAATTCTCAAGTGCAAGCATATCCTTAGTCAAAAATGGCCTTAGTTGTGTATAAAAAAAAGGTATCGCAGTGCCATTCCGCTTTCACGTGTGAATTTTGTAAGCCTTGGATCTATTATACTCGAGGAAAATAACGAAAAATTTAAAAATAATAACATAAAAACTCTCAGACCTTGGGCCATAAGCCCTAGAAAATATTTACAATATGAAACAGATGTTAAAACAAGGTAAATAATTGTTTAAAACCCTCAAATGCTAGCATACCCTTAGTCAAAATTGCCCCCTAGATGTGTGTGAAAACGGTGTTGTAGTGCCATTTTGCTCTTTTGTCTGAATTTTGTAAGCCTTAGATCTATTAAACCCGAGGAAAATAACGAAAAATATTAAAATGTAATTAAAAAAAATTTAATATCATAAAAAACTCTCGGACCTCGGGCCATAAGCCCTAGAAAATGTTAAAATATGAAATAACTGTTAAAATATTGTAAATAATTGTTTAAAATCCTCATGTGTTAGCATGGTCTTAGTCAAAATCTCCCCCCAGAAACGATTCCTAGGAGGGTGGGGGTTGGGGTCGTATATTTTCACAATGGCTTGAAATATTTTTAAACGGGGCATTCTTGTTAAAAGCTCTTAATATGGCTTAAATTTAACTCTAATATCCATCTTGCCCGTCTGAAAATGATTGCTAAGATTTATTTTTCTTTAATGCATGTTTTTTTTTGCTTATACTTTATTCTTTATAAGCTTATTCACGTTTTATTTTTTTGTTTGTTGTGTTTTTTAACTGTTTTTTGTTTGTTTTAATATACTTAAAATTGTTTTAGTTATTATAATAATTGTAAATTTGTAAATGTACTTTAAAATGTAATTGATTGTAATTTTGTTTTAATTTGCAGTGTCTGTGTTTTTAAGGCTTATTGTATAGGATGCGTCTCTAATACCTAAATGTTTGCATAACTTATGCATGCCTTTCCCCTTTATTACTAAAAATACCTTGAGAGTAATTGCCTCTCGAAATAGATGTTTTCCGACTGCGTACCAAATTTTGGCACTAAACACGCTGTTCTAGCGCGAAAAATTGGAAATCTCCCCCCCACTTTTAATAGATAATTTCTAGAATATATTGATCAGGACAGAATACTGGGAATAAAAGTTTAATCCTGCTGCTTGGGGTGCTGTCCCATTGAAAGGGAATTGACCTTTCAAGTCCCAGCGAGGACAAAGAACTAAAGAAAAAAGAAAGAATAAGAAAGAAAAACGATTTGAACGTTTCGGAGAAAAATAAAAAAAAGTATTATGTGACGGTGATGTGCGTCATCATTGCGTAAGATGTGCACCAACATTACGCAACGTGTATGCTGACCTTACATAAAGTGTACACCGCCATTAAGTTAAAAGAAAGAAAAAATGCGTTGAAAGTGTCGAGCGAAAAATAAAATGTCAAAAGAAGTATTATAGGACAGTGATGCGTGCACTGTCATTGCGTAAGATGAGCGCCGTCATTACGCAGCACCAACGTGTGTGCCATGCTCGGTTACAATTGAGGATTCCCCAAGGGTTCCTGAAGTCTAGCTTTTCACATACGAAGGCGTCATCCATATTACACCTGGTTTCGGAAATTCTGGGTGTCTTCCAGAAAAACAAAGATGAGCATTGTCGAGTGGGGACCAAGTTGTGACCAAGAAGATAGGCCCAGTACATGAGTACAGCACAAAGCCTATAAGCTAGCTTATGTGGTTCGCTTAGACTTGCAAAAGTACACTAATCCCCGTCCTGCCCTGGCTGTGGTATCATTACTTTTCACGACGCCATAACAATTTCAATGGTTTAAAAAATAGATTTAAATAAATTTTCAATTTGGAAGGCTAGATATTAAAACCAACTATCGCATTAACTTTTTGACTGACGAATCTAGACACTTCAAATTCTTAGGAGTCTCAGAAACTCACATCCTCGGGTAGAAAATTAAGTGATATAAAGTTTATACACTCAGGTAAGAAGAATAGGGTACATAGGTTAGGATTTATGATGAAAAAAAAGCTATCAAGTTTTTTTAGGTCTTAAGATAGTAATAATAGAATGCTAATCACTCATTTTATGACTAAAAAAATAAATAATATTGATCATAGCAGTATTTGCCCAAGTAAAATCTTCTGCTGGAGATCGTAATGACTCAGATAAATTTTAGTTTCAGTTACAGAAACAAACAGACAGGTCCCCAGGTAGAAATATGGTACTTAATTAGGGAGTTTTAATCCTCGGATTGGTAGAAATACCGTTAGATGGTATCTTTGCCTAGGTAAACGCTAGGTAATCTAGCCTATGGTAGTAGTAAGGCAATAGGCACTACAGCCCCACCAAGCCTGAGGCATGGATATGTGTGTAATTTCAACGGTACATGTCTTACCACGGGAAGGCATCTATTACTACAGACGGTACATGCCTTACCAGACAGGTTTCTGAGGCAACACCTATTTTCTGGGCCAGTCAGAGATGTTCTACTAACGGTACTCCATATATCCATTTATACAGTTTGAACCCTACAAGGAATTACACAAGACTTATCGGACATGTTTTTCTAGGTTCATTAGTCAAAACTATAGATCGTCATATTGCGTTTTCAAAGGGGGTCTCTTTGTAAAAATACTTGGCCCGAAGGTCATATAATCGTGTGGAACAACTCTTTCGTCAAAACTCATTTTCTGGACCATTGCCTTTAGTCAACACTGGTTTGCTTAAGAATGCGTCGCTGGTAATTAAAGAATGAGGAATGGGATGCTACAGTCAGAATTGTTTTAAGTTGAAAGTTATAACATTTGCATAAACCAGCTCCATTTTCGAAACACGTATAGCATGTGCATAACTATGCAATGAATGATCTTAATTTGTGATTGAATAGTAGGGGTGAAGCAAAGCTAGATAGCATTTTTACCTGGATTGTATGAAGGTGGCAAAAAAGGGTTAAACTGCTTACCAGTTAAGGTAACCCCCAAGGAGTTGCTAACTCATAGACAATTTATTATCAATTTGGAATTGTATCGTTAGCACCAATCTATGGAAATGATTAACGATGACAAGGTGACATTGTGACTTGACCTAGTTTTATTTCTCGGATGTGTTCTGTATATCATACACAAGTACCATTTGAACATTGTTGTCAATTTGAAACATGCTCTAACATTGTAGTATACTAAAAAGTTGATACTAATAGAGATGTAGATGTTAAGAAAAGAATTTTAATAAAGAAATTCAGAACAATCTTTAGAAATCCCTAGTAAACAACTAGTGAGATGATTATAGGTTTGAAGTATCAAGGATCGCAATCATCAATGACCATAACCACCAAGGACCTCAACCTCCAAAATTTCCCTATTCTCAACCTCCAAGATGCCCCCTCCCTCATACTTTTTGGGCCCCTCCCCCCATTTTTTACTTTTTTTTAACTTCATTATTATTGTTATCATTTTTTTAACATGGTATTTTTTCTACTTTTCTTACATGTCTTAGAGTGACATAAAACATATAAAAACCAAATTTAATATTTTTCAAACTCAAAATGAGAAAAATATAGAAATGTTAGTCGTGACTTTTACTATTACAAAAATAATGTTTGTAGTAGCACTTTTTTTGGACTGAATTTCTTGCGACTTGGAAATTATTCAACTTTTTTAAGTATTTTAAAATGACATGAAATGTGCTTGCGGCTCTACCAATAGTTCTCTATGCTTGCTCATAGACACGATGCGGCTTTCCCAATGGTACTCTATGGCGGGTTATCGACACTACCTAGTTTATTGCATGTATTAAATCATTAATTTTTTCGCCGTGAAATGTCAAACACACAATTCGTATCTTTAAAAAAAGTGAAGATGAAGTATTTTAAGAAACTGTGTTCACATGATAGTTTTATTGTAGCATTGAATGCTGACATGGAGAAGTATTTAAACTCTGAAACAAGCACAAGTGGTAGCAATATCGGAAACGCATGCATGCATTGTCATGACAGTGAGGAATTAAATATCTTTGGAGTACCAAAAAAATTCAACTCCTATGATGGTGGATATGCGTGATTGAAATCTCCAGATATGATTGCGCTCAAAGAGAATGCCAACATACAAATAATAGTTAAACTTCTTGATAGTGCTTGTGGTAACTTGTTACCCAGTGTTAAACCCTATCGTCAGCTTTTGGGTATTAGCATTCGACGGAAGGTCAAAAGAAGACAGGCGTACTCTTCTACTAATATCATAAACCACATCTTGTCAACGGGGCAGAACTGTTACCTGTGTAAAAGTAATTTGATAATAGAAAGCGAAATTGCCGGAATAATAAAAAGGGCATTGCCAGAAAATATCACTAAGGAATATAAAGATGAATCGATGAAAAACAAAGTGCCAGCAAACGTTACTACCATTGATCAAACAGACAATGAACCAAATAATAGCAAAGATGAAATGTATATTGAACATGTGGATGACCTCCAGTAAAAATGTGTTAACATGATAGGGTTAATGTAGCATTGAATGCTGACAAGGAGAAGTATTTGAATTATGAAATAAGTACAAGTGGTAGCACTATCGGAAATGTATGCGCGCGTTGTCATGACAGTGAGAGTTTAGATTTCTTTGAAGTACCGAAGAAATTCCAATACACACATTCTGGATATGCAAAAGTATCATTTCTAGAAATGATTGCACTCAAAGTAATCTGGAAATCATTTCCAGACATGATTGCAATCATCTTAAAAAGTTGCGTTCATTTAGGTTCACTTAGAGTGGCGCGCTACACACATTCATAGTGTGAGAGAAACGCAAAAAAAGTGGGTTAATTTAGGTTCACTTAGAGTGGTACATCACTCTAAGTGAACCTAAATCAACTTAACTTTTTGCATGTCTCTCTCACTATGAATGTATGTCTGAGCAGGTGTGCTGCCATCTATAAGTAATCTAACCTAAATTCAACGTAAAGATACATAAAGTCAAATTAATAGAACTTAGATTTTATGAATGTTATCTGGTAACGAATTTATTCACTCCGATACCTAGATTTAGTTAATTTTATCCGATGTATCTGACAAAGGAAGTAGATAAAAAATGTATTCAGCCTGACACTTATATTTTGCCAATTTTATCCTATATATCCGAGAAAAGGATGTTGATATAGAATTTAATTACTCTGATACTTAGATTTTGATAATATTATCCGACGTTTCCAGAAAAAGATTATGATAATGAATTTAATCACTTTTATACTTAGATTTTGATAATGTTATCCGACGTATCCAGCATAGGATGTTGATAAATAATTTGTTAACCCTGATACTTAGATTTTGTCAATTTTATTCGACGTATCCGACAAATGATGTTGATATAAAATGTATTCATTCTAATAAATAGATTTTGTCAATGTTATCCGACGTATCCGACAGCTGGAAATATCGGAAGGGTAACTACTTCCCGGGAAGTTATGATGTTGGCAGACTCCAGGATGAGAATTTGAGAGAAACTTTCCAGGAAAAGTTGAATACTAAACTTGAGAGTTTAAAATTTTATAATGTGGAAGATGGTTGGAATAATTTTAGAAAAATAATTTGTGAAGTTGCTGAAGGTGTATTAGGGAAGAAAGCTACAACTGCAGCTAAGAATATTAGTGAAAAAGCTTAATGTTTAATAGAAAGGAGAAAGGACTTGTAAAAGATTTATCTGAGTGATAGATCGTATGAAAACAAAAGAAATGTAATGAAAGTGGAGTAAGCATTAAAATATGAACTAAGGAGGTGTGAAGTGGAGGCCATGGATAAAATTGCCGAGGATCTTGAAGATGCAGCTAGACGGCATAATAATAAAATACTGTACTGGCACGTTAACAAATTGAGAGGGAGTAGTCAATCCGGACTTGTCCCAGTTAAAGGTAGGAATGGGGTCGCAATTAGCGATATAGAAAAAACTAAAGAGAGATGGGCCAAACATTTTGAGAACTTGCTTAACCGAGATAGAGTTGCAGGAAAAAATAGAGAGGAAAATGAAAAAGTTTGTGATACTTTGGATGTAAAGGAAGATTTGTTTTGTGAGGAGGAATTAACAACAGTACTAAAAGGATTAAAGAATAATGAGGCTACATGTGTTGATAGGGTGGTAAATGAGTATCTTAAATATTGTGGTGCTAAGATCAGGAATAAGTTTTTGAAGATTATGAATATGATTTTTGATAAAAGGGAAGTACCTAGTAATTTTAGGAAAACATTAATTAGGCCACTTAATAAGCAAGGTGATAAAAGTGAGTGTATTAATTATCGAGGCGTTAGTCTGGTCTCTGTAGGTAGTAAATTACTTAGTAATATGATACTTTTTAGACTGAGAGATGCCGTAGACAAAATTTTAAGAGAAGAACAGCGCGGCTTTAGAAAAGATAGAGGATGTGTCGACCAAATTTTCACTCTTAGGCTAATAATTGAGAAGTGCCTGAGTTGTCAAACACCTTTGGTCCTCAGTTTTATAGATTACGAGCAAGCGTTTGATCCTGTTGATAGAAGAGCTTTAGTAAAGGTTTTATCCTTGTATGGTATACCAGACAAATACATTAAAGTGATTAGTGCTGTGTACGAGAATAACACTGGTGCAGTTAAGGTAGGAAATGAGGTTAGCAGCTGGTTTTGTATTAAATCAGGAATTAAGCAGGGCTGTGTTCTATCCGCCTTTATATGGATTATTTTGATGGACTTTGTTTTAAGGAGCACAGGAGAGGCAATGGGAGACCACGGAATCAAATGGGGAGGAAAAAGCCTCCGGGACTTGGATTATACTGATGATTTAAGCATCCTAGATGAAAGTGTGAGCAAAATTAATGAAGTTTTAGAGGTTTTGCGAGTTCAAGATGCTAGAATTGGTTTGAAAATTAATGTTAGGGAAGACTAAGTCACTAAGGCTAGGAATAAGTGAAGATGGAAAGGTGACGTTGAGTAATGAAAAGATTGATCAGGTGGGCAGCTTCACTTACCTTGGTAGTATTATTAGTAAAGATGGTGGGAGCAGTGAAGATGTTAAAAATAGAATAGCCAAGGCTCTGGGTGTTTTTTCACTGTTAAAAAAGTCTTGAAGAATAGGACGATAAGTCTGCAAACCAAGATTAGAATATTAGAAGCTACAGTGATGACAGTGGTCAAATATGGCTCTAAAGCATGGACGTTCTTAAAAGCGGATGAAGATTTGCTAGATGTTTTCCAGAGAAATCGCTTAAGGATTGTTCTGGGTACCCGGCTGACTGACCATATTTCAAACAATGGGCTATACGAAAGATGTGGTTCAGTACCACTCTCTAGGGCTATAATGAAACAAAGGTTGAGGTGGTTAGGGCATGAAGGATGTGCAGGATGAAGGATGACAGATTGCCGAAGATTGTTCTTTTCGGCCTACCATCTAGGGCTAAACGAAAAGCAGGTCGTCCCCGTCTGGGGTAGGAGGACGTCATAAAGAAAGATTTAAAGGAAATGGGTACTTCGTGGGCGGGTGTAAAAAGAGAGGCTTTGAATATATGAAAAAAGGGTTGGCCTCAGGCGGCCTGGTGCTACGGTGATTTGCTAGTAGTAGTAGTAGTAATAGTATCCGACATATCTGACATAAGATGCTGATAAAGAATTTATTCAATCTGATACTTAGAATTTGTCAATATTATCCGGATAAGCGATGTATCCGGAATATGATGATGATAAAGAATTTATTCGCTCTAATACTTAGATTCTGTCAATTTTATCCGACATATCTGACAAAAGATGTTGATCAAGAATTTATTCACCCTGATACTTAGAATTTCTCAATTTTATCCGACTTATCCGACAAAGGATGATGATAAGGAATTTAGTCACTCTGATACTTAGATTTTCTCAATTTTATCAGTTATATCTGACTAAGGACGATGATAAAAAATTTATTCACTCTGATACTTAGATTTTATTGAATGTTATCCGATGTATCCAACAAAAGAAGTTGATAAGGAATTTATTCTTTCTAGTACATAGATTTTGTCAATGTTATCCAAGATATCTGACATAAGATGCTGATCAAGAACTTATTCAATCTGATGCTTAGATTTTGTCAATGTTACCCCGTGTATCTGACAATAGATGTCGATACAGAATTTAATCACTCCGACACTTAGGTTTTGATAATATTAACTGACATTTCCAGCAAAGGATGTGTCAATTTTGTCCAACATATCTGACAAAAGATGCTGATAAGGAATTTATTCACTCTGATACTTAGAATTTCGCAATTTCATCCGATGTATCCGACAAAGGATGGTGATAAAGTATTTATTCATTCTAATACATAGATTTTGTTAATGTGATCCAACATATCCGACAAATGATATCTATAAAAAAATGTGGATAAAGAGTTTGTTCTCTGATACTTAAATTTTTTCAGTGCTATCTAACGTGTCTGTCAAAAGACATTTATAAAGATTTTATTCATTCCGATACTTAGATTTAGTCAATTTTATCCAATGTATCTGACAACGATGTTGATAGAAAAATTCATTAACTCTGATAGTTAGATTTTATCAATGTTATCCCATGTATCTGACAATAGATGTTGATACAGAATTTCATTTCTCTGGTACTTCGGTTTTGATAATATTAACCTACATATCCGGGAAAGGTTGTTGATAGGGAATTTATTCTCTCTGAAACTTAAATTTTGTGAATGTTACCTGATGTATTAGACAAAAGAAGTTGATAAAGAATTCATTCACTCTGATACTTAAGATTTTGACAATGTTATCCGATGTATCCGGCAAAAGGTGTTGATCAAGAATTTTTTCAATCTGATACTTATATTTTGTCAATTTTATCCAATTTATCCAACAAAGATGCTGATAGAAAAAATTTATTCACTCTGATACTTAAATTATGTCAATGTTACCCCAGGTATCTGACAATAGATGTTGATACAGAATTTAATCACTCTGACACTTAGGTTTTGATAATGTTAACTGAAATTTTCAGCAAAGGATGTGTCAATCTTATCCGACATATCTGACAAAAGATGTTGATAAAAAATTTATTCACTCTGATACTTAGAATTTGTCAATTGTATTCGATGTATCCGACAAAGAATGATGATAAAGAATTTATTCATTCTAATACATATATTTTGTCAATGTTATCCAACATATCCGACAAATGATATCGATAACGAATGTTGATAAAGAGTTTGTTCACTTTGATACTTAAATTTTGTCAGTGCTATCAAACGTTACCCCATGTATCTGACAATAGATGTTGATACAGAATTCAATCACTCTGACACTTAGGTTTTGATAATGTTAACTGACATTATCAGCAAAGGATGTTGATACAGAATCTATTTACTCTGATACTTAGATTTTATCAATTTTATCTCGACCTATCCGTCAAAAGATGTTGACAAAGAATTTATTCATTCTAATACATAGATTTTGTCAATGTTATTGACGTATTCGAGAAATGATATCGATGAAGAATGTTAATAAAGAATTTGTTAGCTATGATACTTAAATTTTATTAGTGCTACCAAAAGTTTCTGTCAAAAGACATTGATAAAGAATTTATCACTCTGATTCTTAGATTTTCTCAATTTTATCAGACATATCTGACAAAGTACGGTGATAAAGAATTTATTCACTCTGATATTTATATTTCGTGAATGTTATCTGATGTACCCAAAGAAAGAAGTTAATAAAGAATTTATTCACTCTGACACTTATATTTCGTGAATGTTATCTGATGTATCCGACAAAATAATTTCATAAAGAATTTATTCACTATGATACTTAGAATAGCTTCATGTTAACCTATCTATCCAACATATGATGTATGCAAATTCCTTTTCTTATATCTCCGATGTTTTAATATACATTCTAAACGTTTGATATGCTAGCATACTGTAAAAATAATGAACACATAACAACGTAATGCATAATATGTTTTTAATGAAATAATGTCATATAGGATATTAGTACAAAAATATATTATTATACATTATTAATATCATTGAACAATTTTGGACATTTAGAATCTGTTCCATAAAATAATTCATCATCTTCTCTCTTGATAGTGTAGCTACTCTCTTCTCTTAGTTCGTAATCAGTAGAATAATCATTAATCCCTTTTGAGTCATACACAATTTTTATTGGGGTGTCATCTACAGGTTCAATATGCGTTTCGTCTTTGGCATTATTTGGTTCATTGACTGTTTGATCAATGATGGTAGTAACGTTTGCTGGCACTTTGTTTTTCATTGATTTACCTTTATATTCCTTAGTAATATTTTCTATCAATGTCCTTTTTGTCTTTCCGGCAGTTTCACTGTATTTTACAACATTATTTTTACACATGTAAAAGTTCTGGCACGTAGACAAGATATGGTATATAATATTAGTAAAAGAGTAGGCCTTTCTTCTTTTGACCTTCCGTTCAATGCTAATACCCGAAAGCTGACGATAGGATGTATACATAGGTAATGTGTTATCAGAAAAACTCGCAAGGAGTTGTCCTCTATCATCGATGATTTTCTTTATGTTGGCATTCTCTTTGAGTGCAATCATCTCTGGAAATGATACTTTCGCATATCCAGAATGTATATAATGGAAATTCTTGGGTATTCCAATGAAATCTAAACTCTCACTGTCATGACAACGCGCGCATACATTTCCGATAGTGCTACCAGATGTACTTGTTTGACAGTTCAAATATTCTCCTTGTCAGTATTCAATGCTACAATAACACTATCACGTGAACCCATTTTTACTAGGGGGTCATCCACATGTTCAATATGCATTTCATCTTTGCTATTATTTGGTTCATTGACTGTTTGATCAATGGTAGTAAGGGTTTTTTCGGCACTATGTTTTTCATCGATTTATCTTTATATTGCTTAGTGATATTTTCTAGCAATGCCCTTTTTATTTTTCTGGCAATTTTGCTGTCTATTATGACATTATTTTTACACAGGTAACAGTTCCACCCCGTTGACAAGATATGGTCTATGATATTAGTAGAAGAGTACGCCTGTCTTCTTTCAACAGTACGCCTGTCTTCTTTCAACCTTCTTTTGAATGCTATTACCCGAAAGCTAACGGTAGGGTTTAACACTGGGTAACAAGTTACCACAAGCACTATCAAGAAGTTTAACTATTATTTTTATGTTGGCATTCTCTTTGAGTGCAATCATCTCCGGAGATCTTAATCTCGCATATCCGCCATCTTAAGAGTTGAATTTTTTGGGTACTCCAAAGAAATTTAATTCCTCACTGTCATGACAATGAATGCATTCGTTACCGGTAGTGCTACCACTTATACTTGTTTATAGTTCAAATAATTCTCCTTGTCAGCATTCAATGCTACAATAACACTATCATGTGACCACACTTTCTTAAAATGCTTCATTTTCACTTTTTTTTAAAGATATGAATTATGTGTTTATCCTTCCACTGCGTTCAAAATACTGATTTAATACATGCAATAAACTAGGTAGTGCCGATAACCCGCCATAGAGTACCCGTTGGAAAGCCGCACCGTGTCTATGAGCAAGCATAGATTACCATTGGTACAGCCGCAAGCATATTTCATGTCATTTTAAGATACTTAAAAAAAGTTGAATAAGTCTAAAAAAATTCAGTCTAAAAAAAAGTGCTACTACAAACATTATTTTTCTAATAGTAAAAGTTACGACTAACATTCCTCTATCATTCTCATTTTGAGTTTGAAATATATTTAATGTGATTTTTATATGTTTTAAGTATTTTTTTATGTCACTCTAAGACATTTAAAAAAGTTGAAAAAATACCATGTTAAAAAAATAATTAAAAAAACTTAAAAAAAAACAGAAAAAAAGTAAAACAAAATGGGGGGAGGGGCCCAAAAATTTGGTGGGAGGGGGGCCCTTTGGAGGTTGGGGATAGGGGACCTTTGGATGTTGAGGTCCTTGGTGGTTATAATTATTGATGGTTGCGATCCTTGATGCTTCAAACCTATAATCATCTCACTAGTTGATTTCTAAGGATTTTTAAAGATTGTGCTGAATTTCTTTATTAAAATTCTTTTCTTGGCATCTACATCTCTATTAGTATCAACTTTTTAGTATACTACAATGTTAGAGCGTATTTTATATTGACAACATTGTTCAAATGGTACTTGTGTATTATACAGAACATATCCGAGAAGTAAAGCTAGGTCAAGTCACAAGGTCATCTTGTCATCGTTAACCATTTCCATAGATTGATACTAACGATGCTATTCCAAATCTATAATAAATTGCCTATGAGTTAGCAACCCCTTCGGGGTTACCTTAACTGGTAAGCAGTTTAAGCCTTTTTTGCCACCTTCATACAATCCGATTAAATTTGTTATCTAGCTCTGTTTCACCCCTATTATTCAATCACCAATTAAGATCATTCATTGCAGAGTTATGCAAATGCTATACATTTTTTCACCAATTGAGTTAGTTTATGCAAATGTAATAACTTTCAACTTAAAACAATTTTGACCGTAACATCCCATTCCTCATTCTTTAATTACCAGCGACGCATTCCTAAGCAACCCAGTCTTGACTAAAGGCAATGGTCAAGAAAATGGGTTTTGGCGAAAGAGATGTTCCACACGATTATATGACCTCCGGGCCAAAACCTGTATTTTTACAAAGAGACCACCTTTGATTACGGAATTTGACGATCTATAGTTTTGACTATTGAACCTAGAAAAACATGTCCAACAAGTCTTGTATAGTTCGCTAGGGTTCAAACTGTATACATGGATATATAGAGTACCGTTAGTAGAAACATCTCTGACTGGCCCTGAAAATAGGTGTTGCCTCAGAAACCTGTCTGGTAAGGCATGTACCGTCTGTAGTAATAGATGCCTTCCCGTGGTACTACATGTACCGTTGAAACTACACACATATCCATGCCTCAGGCATGTAGGGGCTGTAGTGCCTATTGCCTTACTACTTATGGTATCATAGCCTAGGTAGAGTAATGATTACAGATTTTTGCAATTTTGCAGGCACACCAACCTATTTAGAACTATCGCAAAATTTGGTTGCAAAATTGCCAATAAGTGAACATAGTATTCATCTGATAGTAAGACAACTAACTTAACTGATTATTTTGTTGTAAACTGAAGCCTGAAAGAATCGGCACAATATACTAGGGTATATAGGAGTGCTGTTTTTGATGTTAGTAGTAAAGAGTACCATCTAGTAGCGTCAAAGATAGCGTTTGGCGATATTTGATATCGATAGTGATATATCGAACCAAATATCGATATTGAATATCGTAATGTAGTACCGAAACCGACATATTTTAGGGGTCTCTAACCCCCTATATTCCCTGTGGAAAATCCACCACATGAAAGTTCTGCAAATTTTCAGCATACCTCTTCGAGATTCTTTTCAGGTTTGAATTCTTTCATCTATAATTGATTTTATTTATCCTTATCTTACATCATACCCTTGCATCTTTTTCGCAAGAATTCACTCCGGCTCCCTTGTCAGATACGTGTGAGATTATTACCAACTGAGAATGAAAAGTTCACAACAAATGATGTAATAATGAAAATTTCGGGTTTTGAATGTTATCAAAGCTATACTAGCCGAACAGACAGGTTGAATTTTCTCAGTCTGAAATATTCTGCCAAAGAAAAGGAGGTATCTGTCACAGATAAATTAAGATAAGGTAAACTAGCTTATATATATATATATATATATATATATATATATATATATATATATATATATATATATATATATATATATATATATATATATATATATATATATATATATATATATATATATATATATATATATATATATATATATATATATATATATATATATATATATATATATATATATATATATATATATATATATATATATATATATATATATATATATATATATATATATATATATATATATATGTCTCTATATATATATATATATATCATATCTATATATATATATATATATATATATATATATATATATATATATATATATATATATATATATATATATATATATATATATATATATATATATATATATATATATATATATATATATATATATATATATATATATATATATATATATATATATATATATATATATATATATATATATATATATATATATATATATATATATATATATATATATATATATATATATATATATATATATATATATATATATATTGAGTCTCTATTTAGTCTCCGGAGTGATAACATCATCTTTTTGGATCTCGTGAACTTTAAAACCAGCTGTGAAATTGTATTAATTCAGTGCCTTGAGCTATAATATATTCAGTGACCTTGAGGAATTATTTCACAGGATTATTTCTGCTACGGATTATAATCTAAGGTAAACTTACTGATATGGACTAATTGCTTTGTTTGGATTTTTAATACGGTAGCAACAACAGTTCAAATTTTAAGGGAAAGAAAAGGAAGGAAAGAAGGGAAAGATAAAGGAAAGAAAGAAAAAGGATTATTTGGCTAATAAAAATAGTTTATCAGCCAAATTTTCATTGTTTTTTCGCTGATTAGTGACAGCCTGTGCAGAAGAGAGCGGGAACAAACACAAGAGCCGTATCGGTACCGGCCGGATATTGATCCTTAAACTGCTGGGGAAAGGCGATTTGGGTATCCGCACTTCCCACAGGTTTTGTTAGCTGTATCTCGTCAGCATTCTTTCTGTGTAGTTCATTCAGCATTCATTCACACAAGAAACGAGTGAATAGCCAGAGGCAATACGTATATGTTTGCGAATACTTTCTGGACCGGTTTTGGATGTGATTAAGGACTTGGATTGTTAATTTTTGTGACATCATTGGGTACGATCGGACTTAATTTGGATAGATCATAAGCGAAGAAAAATGGCAAAAATCAAGTATTTATATAGCCCTTTTTTAAATTTCATCCAGCGTTCACTTAACTTCAAAGATATTCCCCATGAATCGGTTGTAAGCACTGCCGTGAGATTTTTTGACAAGGAATCTGTCACACAAGCCGTAAGATTTATACGAGATCAATTAGATAACCAGATGGAACCATTTTGAAAGAGCGTAGAAGCACAATAAATGCATCTGTTTTTGTAGAAGATGCGATTCATGCTATGAAGGAATTGGACGCTAAGGGTGATTTCCCTTTCAAATTCACTAATTATGATCCATCTGAGACTCCTTCCATACCTCACGATGTATTTACCTCATTAACGTGCAAACTAAACGAATGTGGTGAAAAAATGAATGCATGGCTGGACCGATGCAATGCCAGTTTTGTCACTAAAACGTGGCCTACTCCCTGCGAATCTCTAAGTATCCCGCTTCTCGTAAAAGAAGCACCACCCGAAATCTATAAATCGTGCCAAAAGCAGAAAGAATTTCTTGATTCCAATGGTGCATCCGGAAAAGTACAGAAGGTAGTTACGAGAAGCGATACGCTGGTGTTGTATGTTAGAACCGAGCATGATGCAGAAGCTATAGCTAATAGCATAAAATCGAATTCCGCGGCTGTAGTTAAAGTTCATAAACCGAAATTCCTGGCAGTGAATAAATTTGTCCCTGAAGATACGACAAACGAGGAGATTGAGTCTGCTATGGAAGGGATCCAAGAAGCGAAACGCTATGGTACTAGCAAGTCAGTCAAGCTAACATTCAGAGACAAAGAATCTCTTGAAAAAGCACTGAAATATGGGGTTTACGTCGGTTATTGCCATATCAAGGTGGACAAATATGTTGCCGCCCCTCTGAGGTGTTTTAAATGCCAAAGGTTTGACCACTTGCAACGAGATTGCCCTAACAATGCGAAGTGTTCCAGATGCTACGGCGATCACGAAAACCCTAAAGACAATCCATGTGTCCGTGACAATAAATGTGCTAATTGCTCTAGAAAGCATCCATGTTATAGCTCGCAATGCCCGGTTTATAAAAGACAATTAGAGGCTAGTTCAAACAAACGTAATCAATGAATGCAACTATCTCGCTTTATAGCAGAAATATATACGGGCACGCTCCACACAAACTGTCTCTTTTAAGTGATCTAGTAACCAGGCATAGCATAATATGCATTCAGGAACATTTGATAACATCCGATCATTCAGCAATCCTTGACCGAATTCCAGGAAAGGACTATTTTTTGCAGCCTGCTATCCGCAACAGCTCAGTTGGAAGGCCGAGTGGTGGAATCTTGATCATTGCAGACTCCAATTTGCAATGCACGCTAATTGATTCATGTGATTATTTTTCTGCATCAGAGTTCCTGGTTCAAATGGCTTTATAGTCATATCAGTGTACCTCCCTACAAATTATCGTGATGTCCTCTCAGAAAGGCGTTACACGAAGGCTTGTGTGAGACTCGGGAGGTTGGTTGAACAATACAAGTCAGAAAAGATTATTATCTGTGGGGACTTCAACTGTCAGCTTCTGGATGATGATCGTTTTTTCACCATATTATGAGGGTGTCTGCCAGAAGCTATGGCCCTGGTTCCAAAATCCCGGTCCTTCACGTTTGTTCACAGCGCATCCCTGGATACATCAGATATCGCTCACTTTTTCGTAAATTTCCTACTTCCGACCGAGAGTAAAGCCATTGTTGACTTGGAACACAATTGTAGCGATCACCTTGGGATTAGCTTGATGGTACCATTCTCCACCTACAAGCGGTGCCCCGGGCGATCATGGTTTATCAAGAGTGAATGGCAAAGGATAGATCAGTCCTTGTACAAAGATATTCTTGACTTAACTCTTGCTAAAATCAAAGTACCGTTCCACATGCTTGCTCATGGCCAAAATGAAGACAGACTCGCCCTGAACATCTTTTGCTCCGAAATTGTTCATTCGATGAAGCTTGCGGAATCTGCCGCTGTTCCAGTGGCAAAAGTGTACCCCAACACTCGTAAAAAGGGATGAGATAACCCAAATATCAAGTTTGCCAAGAAGAGATCCAAGTTCTGGTACGAACTGTGGAAGGACTGCGGCAAACCCCGCTCTGGAGTAATTTTTCAGTGCTTTCGACATGCCAAAAAAGAATTCAAACGTACTGTCGAGAATATGCGAGTCCAGCAAGTGGAGAAGTTGTCTTGTGATTGCAGGAGTGACCCAAACATCTTATGGAAGCAATTCCAATCTAAAAGGGCCGACGCTGATGTGCAAAGTCCCATTCCCGATGAAAGTTGGGTAAACCATTACAAAGACGTGTTTGCGCCACCAACCAACGAGCTGGACTCCGTATATAAATCTGAGTTAGATAGGCAATTAATCAGCGCAAAACTCCGCCACACAGATGTCATTGTTTCCAAATGGCATATTGAGATAATTGTGAGAAAATTGAAAAAGAACAAGTCTCCAGGGCTCGATGGGATCATTCCGAGGCACTATTCGTCTTACTATTCCAAATGAGCATCGAGCAGGGACTCACACCTGCCAACTTTCATGGTTGCCGCACATCCAATATTCTGAAAAAGAATCGAGATCCCTTGCTTTGTAAAAGCTACAGACCAATCACAGTTTCATCGGTTATCAGTAAAGTATTTGAGAAGGTACTGTTGCCCCATATTACGTCGCACGCTCTAATGGGAGACAAACAACTTGGATTCAGAAATGGGTTGGGCTGTGGACACGCCCATCGGCTACTAAGAATAATAATGAGGTCTACATCTTTAGTTAAAGAGCCACTCTTTGCCGGCAGTGTCGACATTTCCGCTGCGTTCGATTCTGTCGTCCAATCGCAGGCACTGTGGTGCCTCTTAGATTCAGGAGTCGACCCCCGCATTGTCCTTGTTCTCCATGACTGGTATTCCCACACGCATATTCGTCTAGCTTTGGGATTGGAAACAATCGCCGGTCACCGCAAGCAAAAGCTTTCCGAACCCATTCGGCTCTTCAAAGGAGTTCGGTAAGGATCTGCTCTAAGCCCTATCATCTTTAATTCTGCGATTTACTCTGTTACTAGATTCGTTCGTGGGACCTTCTTTTTGGAGGGCTTGGATCTAAGTTCCATTTCTTATGCAGATAACTTGTTACTCCTAAGCAGCACGCTGAGGGGTCTACAAGAGAATCTTCGTCTTTTAGTGACCCTATACAGAAGAGTAGGACTACGAGTCAACATAGAGAAAACCGAATTTATCGTTTTTAGCGGCACCAACTCGACTAATTCCAATCTTGTCCTTGACGGTATCAGAGTCCAGCAGTCCCAGTCCCTAAATTACCTTGGTATCACGTATGGCCAAACGCTTAGGTCAACTAGAGGCTTGTTGGCTGAATCAGTCTGTAAATCTATCCGCTCAGCATATGGAAAAGCTGTAAAATGCAAGTGGTCATTTAATCGATTTATTAAGTCAAAACTATTCAACGCCTTCGTCTCTCCTGCCATCTGGTATATATCACCCTTGTGGGAAATGTTGTACCTCACCGAGCGTCGAAAAATACGAACCACGTACTACAGATTTGCAAAATTTTTGCTGAGACTTCCACTGAGATTTTCTAACACGGAGATCTCATCCAGATATGGAATCCTTGATCCATCAACCAAGGTGATTGATCTAGAACGGAGAGCCTCAAGACGATCCCTCAGTAAACTCTACGACTCACCGCTGACTCAACTGTTTCTGTGAATGAATTACCTGTATTTAATTTTTAGTGTTGAACATGTTTTTCTTCTTTTTTTTGTTTCATTTTGTACTCCGTTTTTTTTTCTCCATTTCTCTATTGTAAGCGGGCATAAATAAATAAATATATATATATATATATATATATATATATATATATATATATATATATATATATATATATATATATATATATATATATATATATATATATATATATATATATATATATATATATATATATATATATATATATATCGAGTATAGATTCAGAGTTCAAAGCGATCACACCTGTCTAAAAACGGATATTTTTCGAACATAATTAAATTAGTAAGTTTCGCAATCTAATCTCAGTGAAGTAAAAGAAAATTTATTTCACAAAGAAATTGGACCGTCTCCGGCTTTTGTTTACCTGCTATCTGTTAAATGATATTTGATAGCGTTTTGCCTTATGAACTACAGATAAACTATGAGCGAAAAATTTGTTTATTCGCCGCTGTTGAACTTTCTCTTTCGTTCGCTGAATAATGGCAATAAGCTATCGCAAATTATTAGGCCCGTTGTTTAGCACTAAGATCTTACATCTTTCTGCAAAGATTATCGTTTTTTAACTCATCTTTGTTCTAAGATCTTACAGCTCACTGATGTTAGCAAAAAGTGTGAAGAACGCCACTGTTCTGCCATATAGAACAATGATGAGAGAACTTTGATGATATACTGATCATTGTTCTCAGACCGCTGATCAGAGCAGAATGAATGAAAGACATTTGCACAAAAACGACCAAAGATGTAAGATCTTTGGTCAAAGATTTCACTTTTAAGCGTTTTCTGACAAAAGGTGTAAGATCTTAGCACATTGATGAGTGAAAAAACAGGCCTATTGACTCCGCGGTTAAGCTCTATGACAAGGAAAGGATAAATGAAGTCCGAGTTTTGCTGCATGAAATCGCATGCGCTAACAGCAGCTGTCTATGAAAGTCGAAGATGAAGATAACGTTAAAGAACTATGTCGTAAAGCGGTATCGGCGGTGAAAGATCAGAAATGTAAGCTTCCTAAGATTGTGATAGTAGACCCACAAGAAGTTCCTGCAAATGCAGATGAAATCAGTGCAGTCGTAATTACTCGTGTCAATGAGATGTGTAGAAAGATAGACGGATCTATAGGATTGCAAAGCCAGCAAAAATTCAGTCAAATACTTACCCAGACATCAAAAACTTCCGTCCCCCCTCCCCAACAGTTATCCTACGCTGCAGTAGTAATAAAAAACTTTCCACATGAATTAAAAACTCCCGAATCCCGCAAGGATTTTATTACCCAATTGTTTGAAAATGACTGTGATGAAGTTGCTGAGCTGAAATATTATAAAACTGAAACTAAGCTACTTGTTAAGAACAAAAAGGCCACCACACGCATCGCCGAAAAAACAGCAAAGTCAGGTCCAAACTTAGAAGTCCGTGCAAAGACCCCATCATACATCGGTATCGTTACGCATGTGCCTAAGGATGTTAAACAGGAGGAATTGAAGGCCCTCTTCATGGGCATAATTGAAGTCAAACGTTGTGGTACTTCAGAGGCATTTAAACTCTGTGTGACTTGGCCTCAATTCGATCAAATCTTATCCTGCAGCTTGCCAGTGACCTAGAGATTCTAATGAAAAATCGTGACGCAACTTATCTTCATCATACTGGGGCTACTACCAGTATCGGTCACGTTTTACCATCAGGACATCTGTCCCAAAGCCAAGTGGAAGTCCTGTCTTCAACATAAACTTCTGACTATTTTCCGATAACTGTCAACGTAAAAATTTCTGCTGCTGCCCCAACAGCCAAGATTCCAGTCTGGTCTGTTAAAGAAGAGTGGGAAAAGACAGGCGCATCATCTTTCCAATCGGTCTGTGATACAATCCTTCGTAAGATTAACATCTCTTTCATTCTTTTACAAAACTCTGAAGTTATTTCTCGTAACGAAGTTCATGTGCTTATGGAAATTTATTGTGTTCTTGTTTATCATGCCACTAAATTCCGCATATAAGCTGCAGTTCTAACACCGAAAACAGGCATGTAACGCGAATTCAAGGTTGATCCCGGAATTCCGAACTGAAGTCTGCGTGTCAGAAATCTAAGTTATAGTTCCAAGTCTGGCTTGATTTTGACAGACCACGAACAGGTTGGGTTAACTGTGTCCGGAAAAACGCAAACCGTGTATTTGCCAAAGCTCTAAACAAGCACAGGAGCGATTGCATAACAAATTTTTCTGAAAGCGTGAACCAAAATCCTAATACCTTGTGGAAACATGCCCTGCGACCCCAATGTTATGCTACGCCGGATTCTGTTCCTGGTGAAGATGTCTGGGAAGACCATTACGCCAAGAGTTTGCACCTCCCCCCTCCAATCTTAGTGCAGAACATGCTGTAAAGCTTAACTGCAGTTTACAATGCCATACAAATAGTAATTTTGTTGTGACACGAAGTATGCTTGTCTCTGCTATAATGAAGTTGAAAATAAATTCAGTATGGGTACTGATAGTATCTGCGGGGCTGCTCTTAATTTTAGTAGTGATCTTCTTATTGACCACCTGAACTTACTGTACCAAATGATATTCTCCTCTGGA
>NC_142803.1:8617495-8632495 GCF_049724085.1 Artemia sp. Qi Xiang Cuo
TCCTCAACGCCTCGATCTTTACGCTAAAGTTTGACTTTCTCAAAACTCTATTTTTTTAAACAATAAAAAGCTTTAGCGTAAAGAGCGAGGCGTTGAGGATGGGACAGCCCCTTTCATATAAGAAATAATTTCTGTTCGTTTTAAGTTTTAACGTCGTTCCTTACCTTCAGTTAAAAAAAACTTGTTTTTTTTATTTAATAAAGTTACAGAATCATGTCAGGCCGTTATAAAACAGATTGATAATTTTAATGCAAGGCTGTCGCACGAGTGGTCGTCCCTCCTGTGGCAGTAGTGTCGCTCTTAAGTATTGCTTTTAAGTAGAGCTTAATATATATATATATATATGTATATATATATATATATATATATATATATATATATATATATATATATATATATATATATATATATATATATATATATATATATATATATATATATATATATATATATATATATATATATATATATATAAGGCTCACTCATGAAAATTGCCACTGAGTGGCAATCAAGAAAAAGGTTGTTGCTGTAGTAACTGATAATGGAGAAAATGTAGTTCGGGCCCGTAAAGGATGCTGCATCCCAAGTAGGTACAGAATGGACATATGTTTCTGTGCTTCGCATATACTCTAAATTTGATTGTGTGGGGGGGGTGCTATTAATAATACTGCTGAATTGTTGCCTCTCGTCCAAAAGGCTAGAAATATTGTCAGCTTTTTCCGACGTAGTGTTGTAGCTATCGACAAGTTGCACCAGGTTCAAATCGCTATTGAAAATTTTTGAAGCAAAAACTAAAACCTGATGTGACCACTAGATAGAATTTGCTTCTCACTATGTTGCGTAGTCTACAAAGTTTGAAAAAGTCGGTAACAAGTTCGCTTGCGCTTTTCCGCAAAGTGGACGTCTTACTCACTGACAGTGAGTGGGGTGTAATTTCAAACGTGACTGCCGTGCTTACACCCTTTGAAGAGGCAGCTATTGAGCTCTCTTCTGAAAGTTTTCCCCATCTCGAAAGTCTTGCCTTTGTCTAAGATTTTGAGACGCTACCTTGTTTAGGTAGATTTTGGTGGATTCTCAGATGTGGCTGATGAACTTCGAAAGGCTTTGCCGAATAAAATGCATTGTAGGTTTATAAGCCTTGGTCAATTCACACCCGTTGCAATTGTCACAGATCTTGACCCGCGTTTCAAGAAAATGTATCACCTGACGATCTTCTAAAGGTTGAGAGTAAAATTGCAAACGAGATAGATTTGGCCATGCTGGGCGCTGAATAACGATCAGAAGATACAAGTACCACCGCAATCCCTGCGATGCAGTCATATCAGAATCAAGCCAGTTCGTGGGTTCACACGATGAAGTATATATAGTCAATGCAGGATATGCTTCGACAGTAGCCGAATATACCATGGCTCTGCAAACTATCAATAGGGAGCCAATAGTTTCAAGAGAAACTTGTCCACTCAAGTGGTGAAAGCCTCGTGCTATGGGGTCCCAAAAATACCTGTAGGAAGTTACAATGAAATTCTTGTCTGTGCCTGCTACCAGTGTCCCTTTTGAAAGAGTGTTTTCCAAGGCTGGTCAGATAATCACTGAACGGCGGAACCCACTCTCAGGGAAAATCATTGACATGATCCTGTTTTTGAATAGCCAGTAGTTTATTTTTATATTTTATTGAGCCTGTATAATTCCAAATCTGGGTTTTTATTATATTCATTTATGTAATCGAGGTTCATTTTTATTGCTTGATCTTATATTATTTGAATCTTGAAAAAAAAAGTTATACAAAATACCCTTTATTTACCATTTGCGTTACTGAACTTCGGTAAATCCATGAGATAGCAAAAAACTGATCCGAAATATCGATTTCGATATATTAAATATCGAAATTAAAAATGTCGATATACCGATTAATCGGTATATCGTCCAACACTAGTCAAGGATAACTTTAAGGCTGATATTTAGAAAGGATAACTTACTTCCAGGTAGTTGTACCGTTGGTACACCCTAAGACTAGGATTTGAAAGAAATTGTCTCGGAAGAATTAAATACTATAACAAGGACTTTAAAACTTGACAATGTACAAGATCGATGGACAATTTTTATGAAAATAGTTTGTGAAGTTGCTGGTGTTGTTTTAGGAAAGAAACTTGGATTCACAGCTAGGAATATTGGTGAAAATACTATATGTTTAGTAGAGAAGAGGAGGGGCCTGAACAAAAAAGTGATAGAGCATAAGAAAATCAAAGGAATATAAAGAAAGCAAAGAAAGCTCTAAATATGAATTACAAAAGTGTGAAGTGGAAGTCATCGATAAAATTACCGAAGACCTGGAAGATACAGCTAGGAGGCTTAATAGTAAAATATTTCACTAACATTTTAATAAATTGTGAAAAAAGAGTCAATCTGGACTTCAAGATAGGAATGGGTCATGATTAATGATAATAAGAAAAGAGTTAAAGATAGATGGGCGGGGCATATGATAAACCGTGATAGAGTTACAGAAAAAGATATAAAAAAGCTTGTGACATTTTGGATGTGAACATATTTTTTTTTTTAGAGGATGAATTAATGACTATTCAAAAGACTCAAAAATAATAAGGTACACGGTACTGAGCGTTTTGTAAATGATTTTTTTTTATCTATATATATGATGATTGTGTTGTTAGAGATAAGCTACTGAAAATTGTGAATATGATTCTTGAAAAAATAACAGGAGGTACCTTGCGATGTCAGGAAAACTCTAATTAAACCCCTCCATGAAAAAGATGATAAGAGTGAGTTTGGTAATTATAGAACATTTGTTTTCAGTTTAATTCCATATAAATTCATTTTTGTTGATTAAGCTGATGTTTAAATTCAAATCTTAGCTAAAGCAGTGATTCTCAAAGTGGGAGTTACTTCCCCAGGATGAATCTTGGAGAGATTTGGACGGGGTGGACCCACGCATTAAATTGGTTAGAAACATTGCATTATATTGAAGTGCATTATATTGGTTAGAAACATTGCATTGTAGATACAATGGTTTACTATGAAACGTGGTGATTTACGACTACCACTTACAAGGTTAAAATCGATGATCGCTAATTTGTTCGTTCGTAGGACACCTTGTCAATCATCCCACATCTCAATTAGATGATTTCACATTTTTGAAACTTTCTACATTCAATAAATAGCGTCATTGTTCCAAACAGTAATGTTTCTGTTTCCAACCTTCATAATATGATATGATTTTGTTACGTGAGTAATCCAATACATGGTATTTTACAAAGTTCAGAAAAATATATAAGAGAACAACTAAATAAAAAAATCAACTACAAAAAAAAAAAAAAAACTACTAAGGGAAATTACTAAAATACTGAGAAAAAATACACACCAATTATTTAAACTATTTTGTGTCTTCAAGCTGGCCAGAAGCTCTAGGTCCATCTTGCATCCTTTTTCCTTTTCTCATTCTTCTTTCTCCTTTTCCCTGGCCTCGTCATGAAGAATGGATAGTAAAAAAAGCGTGTAAGTGAGCTTATTCGATCATAATGTGTTACCTTTATATGATAGGATTTTATTACGTGAGTAAACCAATACATCGTCCTTCACAAAGTATAGAAAAATACATAAGAGAACTACTAAAAAAAAAAAAATCAACTACTAAAGGAAACTAATAAAATACATAGGAAAAATACACACTAATACCAACTATATATCATCTACTGTATTTTACGAGAAGACCAGAAACATAGATTTTTGGGTTTCATCGTCAATCAAATTTAAAAAGGATCTAATTTCGAATAATATTTTCCTTGAAAGAGAATGGCAGACCTAATACATTTGAGAGTCAATAATTGAATTTTTGTCACACAAATTTTACTTGACTGTTGTTTTTCCTATTTCAGATTGACTATTGGTTCATGAAGGTTCATGAATATCATCAAAGGTCCATACTATTAAGTCAACAAAATACTACTGACGAGTCATCACCAAACAACTCTTATTACGGGTCATCAGAAACCAATACCTACCCTGAGTTACCAGCAACAACTAATTACGTCGAACCTCAAACTGAGCCCTCGTATTCACGAAGATACCCTAGTGGATATGCAATTAATAGATCTTATGTTCCCCAAGAAAATTCTGAAACAAGGATAAGTCAATATCGATATCGTCAAACCAACGAAGTCGAAGGAGTATTTAATCAACCAAATATTACTGGTGAATCATCAGCGTACAGTTCTTATTACAGGTCATCAGCAGCCAATTATTGTACCGGCATTTACTTCTGGCCACCAGTAACCGTGTCAATACCAACCACTAACCATTACGAGCTACCAACTACTAATCACATCGAACCTCAAATAAACCATTCACATTCACTAGGATACCATAGTGGATATCCATCTAATGGATTTCATGTTCCCCAAGGAAATTTTGAAAGAAGGCGTAGACCTCCTCCAACTCAACCTATTGCGGCTCACAATTACAACTTACAACAAGTTATCGATGGGATCGTCGAAAATGCGTTACTAAATTACCCGAATTTATAATTTAGTGCTTGAAAAATAGCCAATAATAAAATATTTTTTAAAGAATAGTAGCATGTATGAACTTTACAGTTATAAAATGTTGCAGAGCAATCTTCATAGGATTAGTTCAACAAAATTAAGAAGAAGAGTGATTCGATGCACCTTGATCAAATATTCCTTCTTTAAAACTACGCTTCAGTAAAATTTAATCCATTCCTTTGCCTATTAGTCAAGCTGTCTCATATAAAGAGCTGAAATAATTTTGCTAATCCTTAATTGATGGTGGACAGGATTGACATGAAAAGTTTGAAGCAAAATATTTGAGAAAGCAAAAACTCCTCTCCTGAAATTCAATTTCAATAGAATTTCTAATTATTTTTTTTCTTGTTTTTTCCCAATGATTTATTATTCATTTAATGAAGGTGTGGCATCCTCCGAGTCGACTGCTTTAGAAATTTGAGCTTTTCATTGATTTTGAACCTAAGAAGGATGACGGAGCAGGTATATAGCAAACACAGAGAAGGGGTTAACGAATCACCATTATGTACCATTATCCTTCTGTTTTAATTAATTCACTTAAACTTAATTATTTCATTAATTAGGCTTCTCTTTAAAACTGTTTTATTGCAGGTCAATCTTGTGATAGATAATGAGCTCTGAAATTCGAAATTTTCAAGTCTGATACACTTTGGGCCTTAATGAAGTAAGTTTGGTGCTTAGAAGTGTTGAGAATCTTTTAATATCTACACCCTTGAATTATCCCAAAAGGTTAAAGAGGATATAAGCACTTTAGTCTAAAAGTTAGGGAAATCTTTAAAATCCTCATACTCGTATTTACCAACACTTGTTCCTGAACTTTAAGGCCTATCAAAGAGTTCGTTGTAGCGAACTGCAAGTACCCTGGGGTACCCCCACAGCCCCTGGGGAAAGGTCCTTAAGTTATACAATTCGCCCATTGTTTAGGCATAGTATTTCTCATTAGGAAGTATGAATAAATTTTTGGGTTGGGGGGGGGATCAGATTTTCTACTGGGGGGTTTTTCGACCGGGGAATTTTCCATGGGGAGGGAAGTTTTTAGGGGGTGAAATTTTCAGGAGAAATTTTACAATGAAAGAATTTGCCATAATTCCTACATAAAATTCTGTTTATGTCTTGCTTTCTCTTTTCCGTCTGAATTTTATCTACCGATAAAGCGTATATTTCCTGTAAAATTTTTGTGTTGTGTGTGGTGTTAAAGGGGTCGAACCACACAATTTGCGCTTCGAATACTACTGAATTTAGATTTGTGTATGCTTCTAGTTTAGATAAAGGGCCTCATACCTTTTCTTTCTGCTAATCAGTTGATCGTGAGGAAAGGCAATCTCTTAGAAGCAAATTTCAATAGGTCGACAATACTTGAACGACTGATTAATAAAACATACAACAGTTCCATCTTTCTTCAACCTCTAGGTTAAGGAAAAGTGGAAGGATGGGAATGTAATTAATATTCTAATGCAGGGGCGGATCTAGAGCAAAATCTTGAGAGGGAGGCCAATGTGACAAGGGCGTAAATGAGCAAAATCTTGGGGGGGGTGCAACAAAGGTGCTAAAAATTGACCAAATTGACAAATTTATTCTATAAAAAAGAGTGAAAAAAAAGAAAAAAAACAGGGAAAGAGCGCGCCAGAAAAATCTTGGCGGGCCCGGTGTCCCCCTTCCCCCTTGTATCCGCAAGTGTTCTAATGATTTAGATCAATAGGTTCAAGGTTCAAGGTTAATTTTTAAATATCTGTACAAAATAGACATAAATAAAGGGTAAACGCCGGAGACACAAGGTCGACTGACACAAACCCGGTACATTAATCGGAATTAACCTATTTGACAACAAACAAATAAATAAGAGTTATTCCATGACTCACCAATAGACGGGCACCCACCCCACAAACCCACCGACACCGGGCAAAGATCCACCGAAAATACACCAATAAAAAAAAACCAACGGGCGAACAAGGGTAACCGATGACTGGCATCTCACAGGGAAAAACACCCAACAAAACAATATTATCAAATGTACCCAGTTTTTTAATGTATTATTAATTCTTAAATTTATTCATAAGGATAGAATGAAGTTGCTTATTTTATATTTGGAAGAGATTTGCTGCAATCAATAAATGGTAGATAAAGACACCATCAACCCGTGATTGAAAATAATGGTGAGAACCGTGATATTTATGTCGGGTTTCATAAGAATGGGCATGTTGCACAGGGAAAAAATTATTCGAACGAAAGTTCCGACCGGTCATATTTTACCTTAAATAAGAAAGAATTAAGGGTGAGTATCTGTGAAACAGGCAAAATATTAGTTAGAAGATATAGAGTTTCAGGTTTACTCTTATTAGGATACGAAGACGGTGATGGTAAATATTTCTTTAAAATTAGAAGAGCCCGGTTTTGAAGAATTTGTATCGGTTTCACATGACATCTGAATGTTACCAAATATATCAGAGGACAATACGTAAGATGGGAATGAAACAACGCAAAATAAATTAGACGAGAATATAATGAATTAAATCTTTTAAGCTGTTAATAAGCAGTCACATACTTATTGAAATGAAGTGAAGGCGTTTTTTATGTTCCTTTTTCCCAGAAGGGTGAGGTTTGCCCTAAGTAGCATAAATATATTAAAACCTCAAAACCCCTGTTATGTATTTTGGTATATTTAAACTGTTTTCTTTTCCAGG
Organism: Artemia sp. Qi Xiang Cuo; assembly: GCF_049724085.1. NCBI lineage: Eukaryota > Metazoa > Arthropoda > Branchiopoda > Anostraca > Artemiidae > Artemia > Artemia sp. Qi Xiang Cuo. The sequence goes on from NC_142803.1 coordinate 8,624,730, forward strand.
CTAAGATATAAAAAAAAACAAGTCTTTTCAAACAAAAATAAAGAGCAACGTTAAAGCTTGAGATAAACAAAAATCATTCCTTGAAAGACGGAGACCACGCCTCTTCAGCCACTCAATCAGTTCTGTAGTGCTTGAAAATTAGTATCAATTCCAATTAACTGGCCCTTGTGTTTGAACAATCATTATTAAAGGAGTTAGGGACAATCTCTCTGGATAAACAAGAAGCCTTTAAATATCAGAGGGAAATAGAAAAATAAGATGTGTTGCCAAAAAAAAAACTCATGAAACTTGCCCATTCAGCTCCCACATAGATAGATTTTCTGGCAGCAATAGTGACCCTCTCCTTTCAGCCTGTCTGCCTCTGTGCTGGAAAACATATGAACATAATCTCTTATGTTGCATAGAAAAAGAATTGGTACTTGTATGATATACCCCCTACCACTCAAGAAGTAAAGTTAGGTTAATCCTAATAAAATATACCAAAATATAATAAAAATGTAATGCTTTACAAGCAAATTCGGGCTATAAATTTGCCCATTAGGAAGGGTGGGGGTAAAGTACAGCGGGTCTGCATGCAAAATGTGTTAGCTTCAATTATTCTGATATTATAAAGTAAAAATTGTTTTCCGACTTAACACTGTCCAAGTACTTAACCCCAACCCCCCTAATATGCAAATATACAACCCAAATTATACATTTTCCATCTATTCTGTCACTTCTCTTTGTCTGTTCTCACTCTAAGTTGAAAGAAACTAGAGAATAAAAGTGGTTTACAGTGCGTCAACGCATGAACAACTTGAGCGGTAGGGGGTATATCATACAAGTGCCAAAGAATTCCTGTAATAACTGGGGTGATGTCACCCTACAGCACAAGTACTACAGACTTGGTTCAAAATTGTATAAAGGTTGAGGGATTGAAAAGAGCACCATCTTAATCTTCATGTTTAAGCCCCAGGTCAGAGTCTTGCAATTCCATCTCTTTTTTATTCTCCTTCTTGTTCACCCCTCCAAATAATTTCCGTGAATATTGGGCATACAAACAGAAGTAGCAGGCTGCTGCAACGTTATGCTGCAACATATTTAATGATCTGCTTAAAATCTTTTGAGTACATCTATGTGTTCTTTGTAAGTTCTTCTTGATTACTCTATAAAAATAAAAAAACTACATGGCAAGACATTTACGGAGTAGAAATGCTGTCAAGCATAATAAGGACGTATTACAAATCCGCATGGTCAAAAATCAATAGCGAGAGATTTACAGTCACCTCCTTTTTTAGTGTCACCCTATCAACCCTTAAGCAACTTATAAAGATAAAACCATATCTAAAATTTGTTGATTGTCCTTCAGGTTTCTCAAATCTTTATATATTTCCAATTAAATAGTACTCCATAAAACGACACTTTTTATCTTTAATCAAAAAGTTTGTGGTAACGAACGGAAGTTAAGGAATGATGCAGCTCAATAGTCGCCAAAACTCTAAGAAAAAGGGGCTTGGGAACAATAGATACATCAAAAGAGCCAAATTTGGATGCTTATTAAAGATATATAAAATTCATCAGGTTTAATGTTACCCATCAAAAGTTACGAGCCAGAGACAACTTGCCTGATTTTGGAAACAGGGGGGAACATCCCGAAAACATCAAGTGCTCTTAATTAAAATCACAGCATCAGATTCGGCATATCAGAGAACAATACAGTAAAAGTTCCAAGCTCATTTATACAAAAATGTGGAATTTTGCATTTTTTTTTGCTAGACCATGGATCACAGATGAGTGTGTATTTTTTTAGGGATGATCGTGTTAAATCAGTAATCCTAGAAGATGGGGATAGGGCTCATTTGATGGGAAATCATAAGGTCTAGTGTCCTTTTTGTGTGAACAAAATTACTGGTGGGCAGTTAGCCCCCCTCACACGCCCCTTTTCCCCAAAGCTGTTCGATCAAAATTTTGAAATAGCCATTTGTCAATCATAGTCAAAAGAATTTCTAACTCTGTCTTTGAGGGTGAATCCCCCCCCCCCCCAACCTCCTGGGGAAGGGCTGTAAGCTATGAACTTTATCCATTGTTTCATATAGTATTGGCTGTTAGGAAGTAGACAGAGGATATTTATTTTGTTTTATCGGGGGGGGCGGGGGTTACGTGGTAGTATCATTCCCTGGAGTAATCTTCCGTGGGGGAGAATAATTTTTCACGAAGAGGGAGCCACATTCCCCGGCATTACATAAAAAACGTTTAGAAATTAAATAAAAAAACAAGTTTTTTCTTACCGAAAATCAGGAGCAATATTAAAACTTAAAACAGCCAGAAATTATTACGCATAAGAAAAGGCTGCCTCCTCCTCAATACCTCACTCTTTGTGCTAAAGTTTTTTTTAGAACTTTTAGAAAAGCTTATCATTCTAATTAAATGGTAATTTTTTTTTAGGAGTCATTCTTCAACAATTGGAACAAAAGTCAAACTTTAGCGTAGAAAGCAAGGTATTTAGGAGGAGGCAACCCCTGATATAAGTAATAAATTCTGTTTGTTTTAAGTGTTAACATTGCTCCCAACTTCCAGTTAAAAAAAACCTTGTTTTTTTTATTTAGTTTCTCAAAAAACCGAAGATATTACATGCTTTTATTTGTACTCCAATGCGACACTTTTATATAGATGTCTGTTTGGGATTGTCACGTTTTAGACTGTCTATTCGAATTTCACCTGTTCCAAGAACGCTTCTCCCAAATTCTCCTCCTAATGTTTGTTAAGGTTTTAGCTTCCCAGAAGGTAGTTGTCCATCCTGAATTTCAGCTTTAGGTTGACTCTAGACACTAGGGTCAAGAGGTAAATGGTTAAAAATTCTCTGCAGCACCAGGACCGCTAGTCTCAGTTTCATCAATTATAAACAGTCATTTTATGCAGTAGATAGAAAGGCTCTAGTGCAGGTTTTGTCTTTACATAGTATTCCTTTAAGATGTACCCTTAAACAGATCTCTATGGTGTTCCAGAGCCCCGCTAGCTCTGGAACACCTCTGGAAAATAGTTCTGGAGAATACGAAAAAAGAGGAAATCATTGCTGCACATGCAAAAAAAGTGAATTTCCTTGTTGTTCAGACGCATGGGGAGGCACATTCGGATCTATAGAGGCTGCGGGGCTGTTGCTGTCGTATTTCCCATTGCCTTTCCTTAACAGATTCAGGCCTTAAACTACTAGCTCCTCCACTAAACCCTTTCTATAAGCCTCAAGGTCGCCATATGATGTAATATTAAGATCGGTCTTTATAATTCAATGCTTTCAACAGAGCCAGTAGCAAAATATGAAGAGCTGAAAGAATTTGATTAACCTTCAATTGATGGTCATTTCAATTAACCTGAAAATTTTTAGGACTGATATATGAGGGAGCACAAGCTCCGGTGTTTTTGCAGAGACAATAGATTCTTCTGGGAGGTAAATTTGTTATGAAAAGTACATGTACCACTATATGAGTTCTTTATTTCAAAATAACACATGCAAAAGTTCAAATTTTATTTGAAGAGTGGGGTGTAATGGTGCGTTAGCCATCTTTATTATAAGGGTCATTCTGGCTCTAAAGTTCAATATAGACAGAAATTAACAAAAAAAATTCAAATGAAATTAAAAAGTTAAAATACATCATATTTGAGAAAATATATTGTATTTTTGTATATTACAAAACCCTCTCCCCCACCAAAGAGGTAAATTTTAGGTATTGCCATTTTTCATAACGTTGATGCAAAGTTGAGGCCATCTACCGCTAGTATTAAATTTGAAATTAAGGAAAAATTTTAAAGGAAGTAAAAAAAGTTAAATAAAATACCTTTTATTATGGAAATACTAATTTCTGTTGGAAAATTAGAATATATTTCGGAAAAAAATTACACAAACTTATTTCTTTTTTTTTTTAATCGCAGTTCTACGGTGAGAAACTGCAGCGCTTACCGTATTATTGATAATCCAGGAATGGTATTAAAAAGAAGAGACAGAAAATTTTGAAAGGGCTAGGTTTATTTTAATATAAGTGCAGAACGCTCTAACACCCGAAACGATCAGAAATTGTGCTGCATACACGTGGGCTGTCAGTTTCTTTCATCTTCCTCTTTTTAACTAAGGTTCGAGTTTTCCCCTTCAATGTCTTAAGAACAAATTTTTTAAAACTACTACAATTAGAATGGAGCAAGGAATATTGCAGTCACTCAAGAATAAAGATTCTTGTTGATGTGGGCTACAATTGCTTTAAACACTAAAAGTTTCAGTTCAAAGGGTTCCAAAGGAAATCAAATAAGATAATTGTGATTAACAAGTATTTGTGATTAATAAGATAATTGTGATTAAAATATTATTATATTTTATGCACCTATAATTAAATCGCTCTACTCACATTAAAGCACAATAAGACTTTTAGAAAAAAGTTTCTCTAATTTAAATACACAAAAATAAAATGTAGAAGTCAATGTAAAACCAGGATTGACTTAATAATATTTGAACTGATAAAATATCTGTAATTTTTTATATATTAAATTAAATACAAAGTTTCTTTTTTTCAATGAAAATATTCAGCAACATTAAAACTTAAAACGAGCAGAAATTATCCAGTGTATTATGGGGCTGCTCCATTTCTCCGCCCCTAGCGTGCTCTTCGGGCTACATTTTTTTCTAGTCTTAGAAATACTTCCTGTTTGAATTCAGCACTCCAATTTAGAAAGGGGCCCAGGAGGGAACAGAATCCGTTACACAGAATTTCTTGTGATACTTTTAAATTTTTAATGTTACTGTTTAATTTCTCTTGAATAATAAAATCTTTTGTTCAATTTATTTTCTGTTCGTTAGGGCGCATATGTAAGCATAAATAAGTGAATAGCAAATAGCATCAATAAGCCGTACGTAAGCATAAATAGGCTTAAATAAGTCGTATGTAAATGGCATCAATAAGCCGTATGTAAGCATAAACAACCAAATAGCAAATAGCATCAATAAGCCGTGTGTAAACATTAATAAGCTTAAACAAGTATAAATAAGCAAATAGCATCAATAAGCCGTGTGTAAACATAAATAGCCTTAAATAAGCCGTACGTAAATAGCATCAATAATCATCAATAAGCCGTACGTAAGCATAAATAAGCAAATAGCATCAATAAGTCATACGTAAGCATAAATAAGATTAAATAAGCCGGTGCATAAGCAAGCATAAATTAGCAAATAGCATCAATACGTCGTACGTAAGCATAAATGAGCTTAAATAAGCCATACGTAAATAGCATCAATGAGCCTTATGTAAGCATAAATAAGCACAAATAAGGATAAATGAGCATAAATAAGCAAACAGCATCAATAAGCCGTGTGTAAGCATAAATAAGCATAAATAAGTATAATTAAGCAAATAGCAACAATAAGCCGTACGTAAACATAAATAAGCTTAAATAAGCTGGCGAATAAGCAAGCATAAATAAACAAATAGCAAATGGCATCAATAAGCCGTACATAGTAGAATAAGCACTAGAAAAGCAGGATAGGATTGAAAATTATGGTAAAAGTATCTTAACCTGTGGTGACAGATGAAGCGCACTTTTCTGAACCTTATGCCCATCCTAAGATTGTAGGTACCATCAAGCTTAGAGTCTCATACTTTGGAGATTTTTCATGCCAATTCTAGTTTGCCAAATTTCCATTGTTTCGTCTGTTTCTATTCTAACACGAATGCCGATTTGTTTTTTGACAAATATGTACATATTAACGATTCAACAACTAATAGCAACATTCAGTGCAATCTGTTTTACAATCTGTTTTACAATCTGTTTGGAGATAATATTTTAACAACCACTACATTCTCTATCTCCAAACACCAGATGTAAAATGTTCTGGCTTTCTACTCCATAAACACTTCAAAAGTGTATAGCGCAAAGACAAGGAAAGGAGGAATAAACTCAAAATCCCTTTTTCCTACTCTCTAATTCCCCGTCAAGATTTGGGATCAAATTATCCCAACCCTCTTACAACCCTCTTACCCCAACCAACCCTAAATGTTGAAAATGCACCCTTTTATAACCTGGTGGCACAGAGTGTCTCTTGACTTTCTCGCTACTTGGAGGTAACTAGATTCTAATTCCCATAGAAGCAAAGAAACAAACCCGTTAAGGTGAACTGAAGACATAATATCTATGAACATTAAACCCTCCAACAACCTCTCCTCCAACACTACCTGAAAGTTTCAGACGCATCCCTCAAAGAGTTTCTTAAATATTACGGACATACTATACGGATAGTCTAGATACCTTGAGTGTCTTCAGGTTTACCTCTGCACCTTTTTACAAATCAAAATTTGAGGCACAGTTCATTCGCAAACAATGCTTGGAATTTTCAGCTCAATTTTTCAAGCCTTTTTTTTAGATATTACGGATGCACTATTTCGGGGTCTAGGTGCCCCCTAGAAAAACTCTCCGATTACCCCACTCCCCCTCCCAATTTACCCAGACACATCTGATCAAAATTTTGAGATCGTCACTTTGTTCAAAATAGGCCCAAGGTCAAATAACCGCGCCTCCGGGTTTGACAACCCCCCTTCCAACCCCCAAGGCAAGAGCTGTAAGCTATGCAAGTTGCCCATTGTTAAGATATAAGGTTTTTATGGGGAGGGTGGTCACTTTGGAGGTGGGCAGACGCATCAAAGGGTGCATTTTAATGTCAAACATATCAAATTCAAATAGGATTTTAGTAGCCCAAGAAAGTCTTGAAATAGGTAAACAATGCAGCTGAACCCACAGTTCCGATCTCTTTTGTCCTCGCTTCCATATGATCCTGTATTTTCGTGGGTATAGACCTACCTTATTTGGTTACCAATTAGACGAATAACTGAGGGCTAAGTTTCTGACTTTGTTCTTGCCAGTAACAATAACTCAGAGAGAGAAAGAGAGAGAGAGAGAAAAAATGGCTATAAGATCAATCAGTAAAAACTAAACAGTCCTGATTCCAATTAGTCCTGATTTTTGTTTTTAAGAAATTAGAAGCAGAAATAAGAAATTTAAGAAATTCAAACTCTCATTGAGCCTTCTGGTAAATTAAAAATAGTACTAAAGAAGGGGGAGGGGTGGAGGTTGAAATTGATATTTAATCCCTCTTGATTTTTGGGGATATTTCTCGTCTACGCTGTTAGTATGAAAGCAAAGAGTAATACTAAACCCAAAATTAGCAGAACTTATTTCGTAGATGAGTGGGGGTTGTCCCTTTCTCATCCCGAATCTCATCTTGTGTTGAAAAAAACTTCAGAGTATGCTCATTCGATCAGAAGTTGAAAGTTTTAGTCCTTTTTTATAAGTCGAAAGTGATTGGAGACCAACCAGCACCTGTCCTAAAACTGTTTTTGATACCTGGTCCTTTTGTTACCTCTTAGGACATCTGATTGACATTTTGTGGTACTTATTTTGTACTTTCTATTTGGCTGCTCAATTTCGTAGAGGAGAGGGGGCTGCCCTTTTCTCATCCCTAATCTCCTCCTCGTCGTGATAGAAACCTCAGAGGATGCTCATTCGATCAAAAGTTGAAAGTTCTAGTCCTTTTTTATAAGTCAAAAGTGATAGGAGACCAACCAGCACCTGAGTAGAGAGGGAGGTGCTACTCCGATCACGCACCCCTGCTGCCACCTATAACTTTTTTTACATAATTCATGGATGATTATGTGTGTCGGTCGATTTATTTGATGTTTTTTATGGATTTTGTCAGTGAGAATTTGAAAAACAGGAATTTTGTCACATTTTTGTATGTTTTTATGGACTTTGTC
>NC_142803.1:9002310-9076891 GCF_049724085.1 Artemia sp. Qi Xiang Cuo
GAAAGCTGTTTTTAACTAAATGAATCTTGAAACTTTAAAACAGCAAATGCATCGCGTTTTTTATTATGTGTGTATTTATCGTTCTTGTTAGTGTATTGTGTAATTATTTGGGTAATTATTGTGCACGTGTGCCTATTTTATGAATTTTAATCTTGTTTTACTGTCATCTTCCGTCTTTCTCTCTTCTTTTTCTCTTCTCTTATACTCCGTTTGGTATTGTGTTTGCAACAGGTCATTAATAAATTCAATTCAATATATATTTTTGAAGGACAAACCTGGGTATATAGACCCTACATTCTCTCTTCCATCACCATTGAATTCTAGTAGAAAGGTAGGCGCTTACAATCTTGTTTGGACTTGAATCGTACAATGATTTTTTATCATTACGACTGGAATCATATCAGTCAGATAAGTGGGACCGCCTCCAACAGCAAGCGATTCAGCAAGCAAAATTATTCGTTCTCCTAGAGCTTCCTAATATGAAAGAAAAAATCTGTAGGGAACATTAGACAAAAATAACAAATTAAAAATAATTCAAAAAAATAAAAAAAATAATGAAAATAAATAAAATAAAATAAAATAATAAAAATAAATAAAATAAAAAAATATAAATAATAAATAAAAAAATAAAATAAAAATAATACTTAAAAAACTAGAATACAAAAAAAATTCGCAGTCATGTAAAACTGTTAATCCGGACTCACGCCCAATTTTTGCATGGAAGGAAGGAATAAAAAGCAAAATCTAATGAGATTCTGGCATCCAACCTTGTTTCTACCTGTATCGCCATAACATCTCCAACAAAAAAAATCCATAGGGGAGATCGGGAAAGAAATAAAATCTATAAGTTCTATGGGAGCCAGCGCTTGCCCCCCCCCCCTCAAAAAAAAATAAACCTCCCAATGCGGAAAATACCCCCACGCAGAAATATCCTCCGGAAAATTTTCCCACGTGAAAATACCAGAGACTCATACCAGTTATAGATGTTAAAAAAAAAATCAGTGAAAACGAGTAGAGAAACTCAAGGCTTCACAAAATGTGATCAAACAGGTAATTTGAGGACAATAGCAAATCCTCACGACTTTTACAGCTTCTTCCAACGTTTCAGAGTTCAGACGTTTCCAAATCCACATTGAGTTCGTTTCCCGCAACCAATCATTAATCTCCTTATTAAGAATTACAACAATATAACACAATTTTTTGTTGGGAAGAATTTCACATTGAAATTAATTTACTCTTTTAAATGAATTAGTTAATAACCCGTAATATTTGGCAAATTATATAAGAAAAACAAGAGCTGAAATAGAGGAAAGTAGCACTCTTGTTAGCTTCTTGCCTTTCCTTCAACGAAAAAAAAGCTATAGTGGATATTAGCAAAGAAACAATGTCACAGACTTAAATAGGGAGAAGATATTTGATACTGAGTTACAACCATAGATTTATAAATATAAGAAAAGAGAAATCCAAGGCAATTTTTGAATGAAATAAATAGTGAAAACTAACGAAAATCTGGTCTCCATTCTTTTTCTTATCATATGGTAGCAACATCCCCCATTAATCGAAAAGATATACATCTCCAAGGTATCTCCATTAGAATTTTACTTTAGCCTAGCTATTTTGCAAGTTTTACTGGTCAAAACTAAACGATTTTCTTCTGTAATACGTAATAAATACAAATTCTGTGCTCCTTTTATATATTGCTATACTCTAGGTTTGTTTCTCAAAAACTGTTATTCGTTTTAGAGAATTATATCTTTCAACTCAATATTGCTGCTGAGATGTCACAACCCTGTACCATTTGAAAAATTTAGAAATTAAAGCTCTCTAGGAGGACACAAACCCACTTGAGCGCCAGAGTATGTATAAAAAAAAATAACAGGATTGGGTCAATTTAGAAAGTAAAATAGGGTCGTTTTTTTTTTGCCAATTTTTTTAGATCAAAAATTGGGCCATTGTCATAATTGGGAAAAATTGGTGAAGAAATTTGGTCAATTGACCAATAGGTCAAACAACTAGGACAATTTAGAAAGAAAACACCAGATATTTTTGGCTGATATAGAAAATTTCCCATAATAAATTATATATCTTATAGTTACAAAATGTTTGTTTCTTTCACATAGTTGTTTTTAGAATCTGCTTTCTTTAATTAGGATTTTTATTTACCTTGTCCCGTTCGTTTTTTTTTTCTTGATCTTCTTCTTCGCAAATTTTTCTGGCCAATTTGGTTAAAAAGTTTCAAAAGATATACTAGTTAAACAAGCCTTTGCAGACGCGTTTTGCTGGTGTAAACTTGTCCTGATCTCTTCGTCCACATTTGAAATTCTACTTTTGACATTGTTGATAATATCATCAATCGACGTTAGAGATTGTTCATTTGGAAAAAAATTGTTAATGTAGTCCACTTCGTTGAAATCAGGATGATCAAGAGGATCATCAGAAGGACAAATCTGCAATTTGAAAATAGTCATTATGTCAACCTGTATATTCGTGAAATCAACTGTGCACAGCTTGTTCGTTGGTATGAGCAGAGGTATTGTCTGCCTGTATGACAGTTGGAAGTTTTAGGGCCTCTGAGGTTGTTATTTTTCAGTTTAAGGAGAGTGGGAATTTGAAATTCACGTGAAATTGACTGTGCATTGCTTATTCCTTACTATGAGCAGAGATATTGTCTCCCTGTTTGACAATTGGAATTTTTAGAGCCTCTGAGGTTGATGTTGTTCAGTATAAGAAGATTTGGGTCTTTATCATAGTTGCAGCAGTTGCTGCAATTTAGCAGACAGCAAATCACAGCCCATATCATCTACATTTAAAAACATGGTTAAAAAATAAAAACTGTCCAATAAAAAAGGCTTCCCATGTAACACTTCTTTCGAAATGGTAATTTCCACTCAGATCCATCAGAAAAATAATTTGAAATTATAACTTGAAATTAATTATTCCGAATCTCAAAGGAAGATTCAAAGCCCCTCAAGATGTCAGCAAAATAAAAAGAGTCCACCCTTGAAACTACTATTGTTGAAAAGTCTAAACTGGAGACTTACAGTCCTCCAACTTGAACAGCAAGGAAAACAATATTTTTTTTATATGAGCAATAAATAATAACAATGACAATTAATTGTAAACCCGATTATAAAATAGAAGAAAAAAACAGAGCAGCAAAAAAAACAAAAAAACAAACAACATCCAAAGATATAACCAAAAGGGCACATTACAACAAGACACAAATATTGTCATTCAAGTTCAAAGGAGAAATGTCAACAGGATGTCAAAGGACACAGATCAGTAATTACCAGTAGACCATCCCATTTGTTCCTCAATCTTAATGAATAAAGACTGTCGAAGAAGTGAAGTTTTAGGTGACAAAGATAATTCGAGATATAAATCCTTGCAGGAGGTTTAAAGTTCCTCATAAAAAAAACAACAAAAAAACATTTAAGTGAAAAAAGGAGTCAAATTATAACCATTTAAAGCAAAGAAAAGGCATGGATAGTAAAACTGTTGTTGCACTTTTTTTCCAAGAGTTGATTATGCCAAGCCAGAGGCTGTAGATAATCCCGAAGGGGTTTATTTGGACAGAGATTAAAAATGTTTAGTTCTTCTAAAAATTTTCACAAGGATGGGAGGTGCACATGAGTTCTACTGCAATTGTTGTGAAAATGTAACTTGCGTTCAACTATTTTTGTATCGCCACATGTTTGAAGGAATATAAAAACTAGCACTTTACTGAAAATAAACCCAAGCAAAAAAATAAGAATATTGTTTTAGCAGCCAAAAAGTCATTACATAGGCCTTCAAAAAATAACAGACTACTCTATTGGGCTCTCCGTGGTTTTCACTAGTCATAATATCAATAACTTTTAATAAATAATTTAAACTATACTAAAAAACTTACACAAAGAATTAATTTTCATTTAGTAACCTTAAAATGAGCCGTCCTAACTAAGTGGTTGGCGCGCTGTGTTTGGAATCATTCGTCCAAAAGGCATGGGTTCCATTCCAGGCGCGGCTGGTTATTTGGTTTGAGAGGGGGTCAGTGGCGTGACTCTGTAAGCTCAGCCAGAGTCGACCCAGCTCTAAATTGGTACCTGGAGAAATCTGGTGAAGGTAAGCAGAAAGGGAGTTCAAAAGCACATGATGGCTGACCCCAAGCCCCCATTGCACTTTCTGGCTGAAAGACCTCGAAACGGAGATCATCACCGCTAGTTTTGACCTTAAGGGTCTAGTGCTGTCATACTTACTCAACCTTAAAATCATTACAGCAGACAAAAATAATAGAATGACTTATAAGGCCATTCACTGGTGTTACCGGTCACAGTATCAATAGCTAGTAACAGGGGAAGGTTCAGGGGGACCAAAAAGCCCCCCCCCCCATATTTTTCCGGTGCCCTCATGTGTTTTTTTTTCTTTACTCTTTTTATAAATAAACTTTTCAATTTGGTCAATTATTGGCACCCTTGGCAAATTGCCCCCCCCCCCCAAGATTTCACTCTAGGTCTACCTTTGGCTAGTAACATAAAATTTTAAATTGTAGACACACTCTAGTACCACTCAAAACCAAGAACTAATAAACCATAGCATCAACTCCAGAAATCTACTTAAACTGCCTACAGAGCAGATTGTAAAGTAAAGATGCAAATTTTGAAGTTGTGTCTATAGTCCTAAGACCACGGTATTTTGTGCACCAAAATGGTTATACTCCAGAGCTGTCAACAAAATAACAATAAAGTAACAATTTTAGACCAAATAGAAAGCCAATTATTGAATTAGGCGAATTTGCAGAAGTGACACCAAATTAAGTAGATTCAAACCATATACAACATCCTTAAATACTTTATATTCTTACTATGAAAATATTCTAAATTGCTTCATGTATCTAGTGCCAGGGGACCAAGCTCTGCTTGGCAAAAAGAAAGACAGCTTGTTTTATCTCTTTCACAAAAAGCGCTTTCATTTCATTTTATTCACTATCGAAAGTAAAACCACTGTCTACAGATAGTTTTGAGTACCCATTTGACAGACCGTATTTTAAACAGTTAGCTGTATGAAAAATGTGGTTCAGTCCTCCTTTCTAGGGGCTATACAGAGAGAAAGGTTCAGATGGTTAGAGCAAGTTCTGCAGATGACAGATCGCTGAAGATCATCCTTTTTGGCAAACCATTTAAGACCAAATGAAAAGCGGATTGTCCCCGAATGGGTTGGAAAGAGGTCATAAAAAAGGATATAAAGAAATTAGAAGTTTTTGGAAGTGTGTAACGAGGGAAGCTTTAAACAGATTGCAGGGGAGGAGGAGCGTGTTCAGCATTTTTGGCCTCATGTGGATTGGCGCTATGGTAAGTTTTTAGTAGTAGTAGTTTCTACTACTAGATTCTTAACACTTCATCAGTATGTATTTGCCTATCAAGGCATGTACATATGCAGGAATTCTTTTGCAAGGAGGTTCAATAGTGCCTGTGTCTGTCATACCCTATTTTCAAAGTTTCAAAGTCAGGTTGGTGTTCCACTGAATAAGAAAAATAACAGCCATTATGGGGTTAGTTCCATGTATTTATTGGATACTTAATTCATTATGAATAAATCTTATTCAAGATTCTTGTGCCCCAAAGAAAATAGTAAACTAAAATTTTTAACTGATTAAAGCAGCTCCAAGTATGTTTTCTGATTTGATATTTGGATGTGTTTATTGCAGCCCTAGTTCACCTAGTAGTGATGATTCCTGGCTTGCTATTACAATGTCAATAATCCAAAAAGTCAACTATTCAAAGCATACAGCAGTAACAGGAGACTTCTTTACCAGATATTAAGTGGCTGAGTCTGTTGACCACGTGCATCTGGATATGGGGTTTCTCCTAACTAAACGCTCCATGTTAATGGGCAACCTCAACCTGATGAGGTGGGTGGAGCCCGCCCCAGGGACTCTCAATATCTAGACAAGTCCTAGCTCTATGACCTACCCCTCATTTATCTTCCACGACCCAAGCATGTCCCTGGACCGATTTCAGACCGTCGAATGAGCCTTCTTGACCAAGTTGGAATACACCTCGCCACCTGGAACGTACTCACATTCAACTCTCCTGGATCTAAATCAATTCTTTCCTTCAAGCTTAAACGCTTCAATGTAACTGAGGTTGGGCTTACGGAAACCCGCCTTGTCGGAAGAGAGTCCGAGGATATCACCTGATCTGGTCTGGTGATCCAAAAAGCAAGGCAATATGGTGTAGGTCTCGTGCTGAGCGCCAGAGCCAAGAGAAGATGCCTTCTCTCATATAAACAAATTTCAGATAGACTACTGATGGCTCAGCTCCAGCACAAGTGGATTATTGTATGCTATATTCCCACCAATCCAAGTCCTGCAGAAGTGAAGGATCAGTTCTACGCAAAGCTCTCAGCGATCCTGTCAAGAGTCCCATCTCACGACATTGTCACTCTACTGAGAGACCTTAACGCGACAGTAAATGACAGGGAGGGCGTGTAGAGAAATGTTCTCGGTCTGTGACTCCAGATCTACTGAATGACAACAGAAAAAGACTAATCTGGTCATTTCAAACACGCTCTTTCAGAAAAAGATATACACAAATATATTTGGTATAGTGACGACGGCCAGACAGAGAAGATGGTCGATTATGTTATGATCTCGGGTCGCTGGAGCTCGTCAATAACAAATTGCCAGACTTATAGGTCGGCTGAGCTTGGAAACACAAACCATAGGATAGTAGTCGCCATGCTGAGGCTACTTCTGAGAGCGCAACGACAAGAAAGACGGCCTCCCAAGTTCGATCTGAGTAGTCTGGCTACATCTGAGATGCAACAGAAGTATGCTCTCGATATCTCTAACCGGTTTAGCTGCCTCCAAGTTCTGGACGACCCTGAAGTAGCATGGAAGTCTTTCAAAGATAACATACTCGATTTTGCTGGCAATACCATTGGCCGCAGCAGACACAAGAATGAACCCTGGGTATCCCAGGTGACTCTGTCCTTGATCGAGCTGCACTGGAAGGCCCGCTTACCAAAGAAAATGCCAGAGTACAGAAGACTCAACGGCCTGCGCAATAGCCTACTGCACAGAGATAGGAAGACCTTTGTCGACAAGAAAGCCAGTCTCAACGCTTCTGAACGCTGAGGCAGTTGCTCATCCCAACCCAGATCTGATTCAAGCAGCCAAGGCCACAACTGAGGCTACTTCCGACCTCGTATCACAACCGTTTACCACCTCAGAGATTCGAAATTCTGTAAAACGGTTAAATAACAATCGATCCCCTGGCGTCTGTTGTATTTCTGCAGAACTCCTCAAGTACAGGGGTGCAGCAATGATTCTGGTGCTCCAGCTAATCTTCTCAGCTGTATGGATGAAGGAAAGCATACCGAATGACTGGCGTGCTGGCATCAAATTGCCGCTCTGGAAACGCAAGGACAGCTGTGAAATCTGCTCCAACTATCGTGGGATCAGGCTTCTCTCCATTCCTGGTAAACTCTTTGCCATGTCACTCCTGGACAGGTGCTCCATCTTTTTGCATAGAAAGAGAAGAGTCCAGCAAGCTGGGTTCATGCCCGGTAGGTCGACGACGGAGTAACTTTTCACTATGCACCAGTTGATCGAGAAGACGCAAGAGTTCCACCAAAAAGAATACATTGCATTTGTGGACTTTAAGGCTGCCTTCGATTCTGTTGATCTCCGTTCATTTTGGCTGATACTGAGAACTTCGGGCCTACCCCAGAACTACGGGCCACTCCCGAGCATTTCCGCTGCATCATAGACCATGTTATGGCCAGCACGACCAATCACCATCAGTTTGGAGACCAGCAACTCTCTGATGCTGACTTCGCTGATGACATAGCGCTAGTTGCAGACACTATCGAAAAGGTCACCAAAGCTCTCCAGGTGCTCTCAGAAGAAGCCTCGAAAGTAGCACTAAAGATCAAGTGGCAGAAAACCAAAGTTATACAGAAACCTAACATATCCTCATCTATCCTATTTAGACACCAGCTTTCATAACTGGCTAAGGTTGGGCAAAAGAGCACCCTCTTCCTCAGGCTCATTGGCTATGCCCCCTGAAAACCACCATAATTTCATAATCATTTATTATTGAACATACACAAATATCTTAACTCCTTTCTGAAAGATCTAAATCGACTTACAGGATCCAATACCATTAGGGAGATCCTCTATTTTGGTGCTCTAACTAACAAAAAAATGATATAATTATTACTTTATAATATGCAGCAAGTATCACTGAATCATATTTCCTTGTTTTTTACTTTTTCTATTTGTTTTTGGAGTCTTTTTTCACTTATTATCCCCTTGATCATACCTATCTGTTGATTCAGAGTTCATGGTGTTAAGACCACTTTTTGGATTTAACTAATCGCTAATAATTGGTAAAGGATTATAATCTCTTCTTGACCTACAGCCAATATTTTGAAAATCATTAATTCAGAGGCCAAAGGATTATGGTTTGAATAAGCTTTGCAACTTGAGAGAGAATTCCCTTGGGACTGTGAATTTTCTTATTGATGTTTTCATAGCAGTGCCCTATATGATATATATTTGTCAAGATCAACCAGTGAGATTATAATTAGGACTATCCGATGTTTATTGGCAATTACACTGCAATAAAGGTGACAAAAAAAAATGTAATCCGTATTGCTGGAGACCACTCCAAACTTTGGAAGCAAAGCAGGCCTGCCAAAGCTCAAAATATTACTGTGCCTAAAAAGAAGTGGGTGGAATAGTTGGTGAGAGATGCCAGTGCTCCCAACAAAATCACGGAGTTTTTTTGAAAAACTGTTTGACCTTCTTCTTTCAAATAAGACGGAATCTTTCCTGCTTGTGTTGCCAAGTGCATTCACTCTTTGATTCTGAAATTAAAGAAAAGATCTTCCTCTGCTGTTGATTCTATTTCAGCTAGGCACCTGCAACTTACAGGCTCTTTAATGGAGCAACATTTAGCACTACTATTTCAGATGATCCTTGTCTGTGGTGAAGTCCCTTTGCAATTTTGTGTTGGACAAATAACTCCCATACTGAAAAAAGGCAAAAAAGACCCTTCTCTGTGCAGTTCTTATCATCCCATTACCGTTTAGTGTACTACTTCCAAGCTCTTTCAGTAATTTTTGATAAAAGACATTGAAGAAAATTGTTTTGCCCCTCTTTGTCAGTTTGAGTACCAGCAAGGCTTAGGTAGAGAGCATTCTCACGTTCTGCTTATAAATGTGCTGAAGGATATTGAAGAAAGAGGTGATTTCTTAGTCTTGTGTGCACTTAATGCTGCAAGAACCTTTAACTCTTACATATTTT
Source organism: Artemia sp. Qi Xiang Cuo (assembly GCF_049724085.1). Taxonomy (NCBI): domain Eukaryota; kingdom Metazoa; phylum Arthropoda; class Branchiopoda; order Anostraca; family Artemiidae; genus Artemia; species Artemia sp. Qi Xiang Cuo. The sequence continues at coordinate 9,011,603 of NC_142803.1, forward strand.
TGCAGGTTTTGGTTAAAGCCCATTTGAAAGGTACTGATGCTGTGATAATCACTTGTTAAAGATACATGTATAGAAATCTGAAGGCTGGAATTAAAGATGATAGTCAACTATTTCCAATTCAAAAAGGTGTACGACAAGGAGCTCTGACTTCTCCAGTTTTGTGTAATAATTGTGTTACTGGTGCTCAGGATAAGTTGAACTGTATATTTATCTTCAAATGAGTTGATATTTTGTTAGTTACATTCGCAGACAACTTGCTGAACTTTTCCTGCACTTTCCAAGGATGCTCTTCAACTTTTGAGCTTCTCCAAGATGAGTATGAACACACTGGTTTGATCTTTAATATTGATAAAACAGTTGTTCTGCCATTCAACTATAAAGGGAATAGAAATTCAATAGGTCCATCCAGCTCTGAGGTTCCTTTAGCTAGCAGCCTTACTTACCTGGGCACACCTATTGGAGCAAGCCTGAAAGAAACTGTAAACCTGGCAATGAAAAACTATGCTAGTAAGATCTGGGCTGTGTATGCCTCCCTGGCTTCAAACGTGTTGTATATGAGTAGAGCTCACCATTCTGAGTTATAATAGCCTTGCTTACAGTTCCTTGCTTACTTGCCCTTGCTCCTGTTTGGTCTTTTTTTAATTCTGGTAAGAGAAAGCAAGTTCATCACCTCTATTTTAAATTTACAAAGTATTTAATGGAACTTCTAACTTGGACAAGTAACTCTTTACTGCAAAGAAAGTATCAATTGGTATTGAGAAGCACATTTGTGATTTCTCTACTGAATGCCAGAAGTCTTCACATCTTTGGTCATTTCTGTTTATCCCTTGTTTGTAGTTCTGTGTGTTTTTATTTCTGTTATTTCTTTTTTTGTTTTTCTTGATTTTTACTCTGTCTTTTCTGGGCTCTGCCCAGATTTTTGTGATGGATTATAAATAAAATGATTGATGATCTTTGGTCACTATTACCAAGTGGACTTAAATTGCATCTGTCCCAGCTCTCCCTAAGTCAAAAGGCATGTCACTGTGCTGTAAACACAGTCATACCCCTATTTTTTTTTATTTTATGTAAAGTGTTTTAACCATCATCTCAACAACAGAGCTGAAAAAATTCAACACTGGATCTTATTTCGATCTGAAGTGTGAGTTAAGGAATTATTATGTTAGCTTTCCTAGGGCTATATTTAGGGCCACATATCCTAGGGCTATATTAGATCATTAGGAAGGAGCCTGTGGATAAATTGTCAAAAACATAAACAACAAAAAAAAAAAAAATGGTAATTTTTTTAGTAGTTCATATTGTTGACTAATAAGTAAAGTGAACATACCATTTGATGCCTTTTTCATGTTCTTTATAAATGTAATAATTGCTTCTATTGCAAATTCAAATTTACCTACTCCCACCCCCATCCCCCTACTGTTCAAATATATACTCTGAATTGTAACCATGCAAAGAAGTTATCAATACTAGTTAAGCTATTGAAAAGTGGTTATAAAAATAACATTAGCTTATAAACAAGTTGTTGAAGAGTAACATATTCCAAAAATACTTATTTATAACAACTGAAACCTCATCTATTAGACAACTCAAATATAAAATGTTTTCCTACTGTTTCAAGTTTTTCGAATGCCATCAACAAAAATAGCAATGAATTTTGTGATTTGAAACTTTGCCATCAATAATTCATTGTATATTCCAATTCAGAATATATATTTGCACATTAGTGAGGGGTGCTGGGTAAATTTGTATTTGCAATAGAAACAATTAGTATATTTGTAAAGAGCATAAAAAAAGGCATCAAGTGGTATGTTCACTTTATTCATAAGTCAATAATATGAATTACAAAAAAATTTACCAAACAAACTTAAAAGCCATCCAAAAGTTTCTCTCTTTTTGTTCTAACATGTCCTCTTATGAAAAGCTGCCATTCTAAAACTTTACCCAGTGGATAAATTTGTCAACTATAGCCATATATGAGGCCCTAAAGGGAAGGGAGTGTGGTAAATTTTTACCAAATCATATTATTGACTTAAAAATAAATTGAGTATACCACTGCTCTCAGGAGAAGCCTCGAAAGTTGGACTAAAGATCAAGTGGCAGAAAACCAAAGTTATGCTCCTTGGGCCCCCACATCCCATTCTACCGTAAAGGAAGTCAACATCAGAAGCAACCAGGTAGATGTCGTTAAAGACTTAACTTACCTGGGATCTATTATGTCTAGGGATGACGAGATCACAAAAGAGCTTGCATCTCAAATAGCAAAATGGTCAGCACTTGTTGCGAGGCTCAGCAGCATCTGGCAAAGGCCAAACATAAGCCGCTTTACCAAAATGCGCATTTAAAATGCGTCAGTCAGCGCTGTGTTGCTGTATGGAACAGAGAGGTTGCCAGCTGCAAAATCTATCCTCATCGCCGTCAATGTCACACAGACGAAATATCTCTGAAGAATCGAGGGACTTCACTGGACTGACTTTGTTACCAACCAGACCTTGCTTTCACGTAGAGCACAAACTCCTTCCTTGGCGCAGCTCACCCAATGTACTGTTTGGTGGTACGGCCACCTCTTTTGCATGTCTTGCAACGCCCCAGCACAGGTCACATTCACCCCCACCCTACACTGATGGAAGCAACCCAGAGGACGCCCCCCACCCACTAGGTGGAAAGATAAAGCTGATGAATTCCTTTCCCAATCCCACATCCCAGTGGAAGAAGCTGCAAGCCTGGCAAGCAATAGGTCAACCTGGAGGCACCTGGTCTCATCATTCTCTATGCCAAACCCTTGGCAGGACCCTATAATTCTCTCCTGAGGTGTTTACATGAAAATGATTTGTGTCAGGTGGCTAACTTCAATATAAGATACTGAGCAAACTAGGAATCATACCTCCTAGATTTAATTGTAAAATCAGCTAAAACATAATTTTGTTAGACATGTGTTTGTGAACTACTTCAAAGTAAGCAAAGATTTAACAAATTCTGACTGGTCCTTTATTAAAAAAGAAGACGTTGTAAATAAATGGAGTGATATTTATTGCTAGAAACAGTTGAGAAACATAAATCAGTGAAATTTGTGAGAAAAAACAAGAACACTTCCATTTATCTCCAAACTTGTACAAAAAGATATCAACAAAAAGAAGAGAACATGGACAATTTATAAAAGCTGTTTATCCCCAGATAAACTAGAAAATTTCAAACAAACTAGACATCATCTCAGAATTTTGACAAGAAAAGTAATTGCAGAATATGAAGAATTTTTAGAAATAAGAGACAAAACAAGATCCCTTTCTTAAAAGCATTTTAAAAACTTTTCAAAATTACTCGCGTGAATTAAACTTTGTTGTACAAACCAAGTTCAAAAGAGCATAATATTTGCAATTATTCAGTTAATACTTGCAATTAGTTAATATAATATAATCATTTTATTTTTAATTTTAATATAATATAAACATATAGTTAATATAAGCTATAATGAACGCGGGGCAAGATTTTTTACCTTTACACAAGATACTATCAATGCGAGAAAATATAATTTGTGACAAACTTGCGCTCAATTGCCTTTTTGAATGTTATTTTTAACATCAAAATCAGGAAAAAACCCTGAATCTTAATATAGCGTCAATCGCAATGTGGCACTGAATGCATTGAAAAGGTCTACATTCAGCGGGGTCAATTCGCAAAAATAAGCTGGGGGATCAAAATGTATATTTCAATGCCTAGAGGGAGGGGAACTTGTCGTTTTTTGGCAGGTTCTTCATTGAAATAATCAAAAAGGATATTTAATATGAAACTAAGCTAGAAAAATTCATTTTTTTTATCTAAGAGGAGCAGAATATACAGGGTAAACAGCACCCCCTCCCTAAAGCAAAAGACAACACTACCTACATTTTAACATTCCTCCTGAAAAATAAATTTTATTGTTTAATAAAACAAGGTAAAGGAGCATATGAGGAGACCATTTCAAAGACGCTCTAAAAAAGTCTCAGGTAATTTTAAATAATCGTATATACTTTTTATCTCATTCATAAATGTCTATAGCTTCACTCAAAATAATTGGTTTATATAAAGTGGCCTGTATGTTCATCCATCAGGGGGGTGGGGGTGAAGGGGAGTGTAAAATGAGCAATGTACCTTTAGAAATGAAAATTTAGTATTTACGATTGTTTTCAAGCTGTTTTGAGAATTTCTTAGGGTTTCCCTCGAACGGTCCCACTCATCTGTACATTTACCAAAAACAAAACAGATTTCAGCAATTTTAACATGTTCGAAGATAAGCAAAACCACCTTTTTCAGTGTTTTGTAGTTCTCCAGTGTTATTCTTCTTTTTCGGTCATTATTTTCTGGATAGCCTACTAAGTGATTTCATTTTTTTGTTTCATGTTTTGGCAGAGAATTTAAATTCAAACAGCCCTGTATGCCTGATAATCCATAGCTGCAGATGAGCTTAATAAATCATCATGCAAACCGAATACTTACTGAAGGCTTTCAATACCATCCACAAACATATTCAGATGATTCAAAGTAGTAATGGCGCTAGTTAAAGTCCTCTTAGCACAATCCAGTTGTTTTATATCCCTTGTAATTTCGCAGACATTCGACTCCGATTCTTCAGGAAGTGATTTTGTAACTTTGATCTTGTTGAACAGCTGCTGAATCTCACGCTGGGATTCAATTAACGCTTCTTGACCTTCCTAGTATTTAGAAAGAAAACTAATTATAGTCAGATTTATAAAAAGGAACCTCCAATCTTCCGTACCACAAGAAAGGTACCAAAACAGTGAAGAAAAAGGTGTTTGCCTCTTGTCGAGATTGCAAACAGTCTCAAATAAGAGTTCATCCTGCATTTTTATGACCAATTGACGAATTGAAGAAATATTTCATTAAAGGAGTAGGAGATATTTAAGGCGGTTACTCCTCCTCCCACGATACAGCCCTGATTTTGAGGTATTCTGTGTTTTTTCAACCAACTCTATATTTCGGGTATCACGACTCTTTCAACCTCCTGTCGCTTAATTTACATGCCTCAACTGAACCACACTGCCAAATTTTGAGTAGAAAGGTAGGCAGGTTGCACCTTCTTTGAACCTAAGCCCTTCAACCTTTTCGGCAATGGATTTACTACTGGTATGCTAAATATCTCCTCATCCCCCACCTTGGGCAAGTAATTCCTGGGCTAATAGAAGATGAGGTATTATTGACCCTAACGCAATCAGCAGATGCATTGAAGCTTAAAATAACGGAATCAATGGATGGACAGCCATGGTGTTCCCTTTTAAAATAGTAAAGATATCGCGTCTATACCTTGCACCTTTTTGGCGTACCCTCTCGGCAATGGAATCAAAGCAACTCCAACAAATTTATTACCGGTATGGTGAATATCTTCTCGGTCTCCCGTACCCCCTGATGAAGTAATTCTTGGGCCAATAGGAAATACGGTATTATCGAGTCTAATGCTGTCATCGGCAGATGCACTGAAGCTTACAATAACGGAATTAATGGATATCCATGGCGTTCCCTTGCAACGCTATTGAAGCTGACGGGCGGCGCCACTCCCAATTTTAGATTTTTGCGCATTAATTCCAGTGATTTTCTGTGAAATAGTGCAAGTAATCGAAGAACTAGCCCTCCTAGCTTCATTAAGTGCATTTATCATGACGATCCAATATGAAAAAGCCGCATTGCACAAGGTTAATACCTTTTACTTGGTTGCAACGCCATCTATCTTCGTTAAACTCAAAGCCCACCTGCTGAAAAGATTTCATTCCCTACTTGAAGTCAAAGTCAAGACGTAGATGTTCAGCAATGGCCGAAAAGCAATTCTTTTATTTCGTTTTGTGTCATTAATCACGCTTAGTCTTTTGTTTTTCATGTATTGGTAAATCCTGCTTAGTTTTTTTTTCCTATGTTGGAAGAAATAGCGTAATTTAGTTGAGGCTTTTGCCAATACTATGAAAGCTGTTTTTAACTAAATGAATCTTGAAACTTTTAAACAGTAAATGCATCGCGTTTTTTATTGTGTGTTAGCGTATTGTGTAATTATTTTGGTAATTATTGTGCACGTGTGCCTATTTTATGAATTTTAATCTTGTTTTACTGTCATCTTCCGTCTTTCTCTCTTCTTTTTCTCTTCTCTTATACTTGTAGCGATGAAAATTTTTATGTGGTTATAAAGAAAGTGTGGCTATAAAAGAAAGGGAATAGGCTTAATTGTGGTCATAAAAATTGACCGCGTCAAAGGTAATATTATGCCCAAAGGTCGTGAACTTACACCTTATAAGTTCTCTGATAGCGCCGCTTATATTGCTACAGATTGTGCCAACAAGCCTCGCGCCACAGCAATGGGAAGTGAAGTAACTTTATGACCGCGCCGCCCTAAATTATTGAGAGAAATTAAAATGTGTAGAAATATAGATGTAACCTCTTTCCTTGAGCTGTCTGGAGATCAGATTCCCTGGGAACGTCCTTGGAAATTTGCGAACTAATTACCTGCTATTAGGCTGGCTACAGACATATAAAATGAAATAAACACAGGTAAAAAAGCAATAGATTTATTGAAACTTACATATTTGGGTGAACAGCAATGGGTCACTTCAAATGACAATAACGGTGACTGAGATACAACAATGAAAGAATCGCCACGCTTGAATGGCGAAATAATTCTATCTGAATGGTCCTGATTCTGATTTACGAATATCTTTCAAAAAGCACTTTTACCCCACTATCAAACGTAGTTTTTTTTTGTCCTGCACTGTAGGAACTGGCTCACAATTGGCTCGAGTGCCCCAAGGATGCGAACGCTTCGTTCAATAATCTGTCTTAATTATTTCTGATGATTTAGACGTTCACACACTCTTATCACTTAAGACTTCCTGCGAAAACATTGTATTTTGTACTTTTTTTTATTACCACTCTTCTCGGCGAAATTTAAAGCCGTCTCCCGTGATTAGCACCGATGTTTGGCTGAATCTAAAAGGCAGTTTTTCTTTTTGCTGATTAAGAATTTAGACGCTTGGAAAGGGGATTTAAGCTTAATTAGAGGAATTTGGAATTATCATTAGAAGGAAAGAATCTTTGTATTTTAAATATATCGCATTTTGCTCACGGTACATATTACCCTTCCCATTATTTAATGACGTCCCGTCATTATGACTTGCTTGCCTTTTGGCTTTTGAAATGTTCGCAATTTATTAACTATTTCTTCTACATAATTATTTTATATTTATGTTACGGCTTAATCAGGAGTGCTTAAAAAATTTTTCTATTACTTTTCTTATTTTATTCTACATTCCTATCTGAAATTCATCGACCGGACTAAGATTATTCATGGTTCTAGGCTAGCTTCTATACTAAATATTTTTTTTTCTACATCTAGCACTGATTATTTTTACATTTCCAACAAGGTTGGGGCTATTCTACCTTCACATTTTTTTTTGCTGTCTATATGGCACACTACTTTCTGTCTACTCTAAATTGAATGAATAGCTCGACAATGCTACACATAACTCTGACTATAATGGGAATGAGTGTAAAATAAAAGAGAGTCGAGGTGATAAAAAAACTCCAGTTGGTACAGAATCCTTGGATACTTGGAATACTATGAAACTATTTAATTTGAAACAATACCTATTAAATTTAAAATTCTAACAAGATTCACGTTTAAGTTACCTCCTAGCTAAAATAATGAAAATATTATGAATGAACCACATGGATTAGTTCCTATGGAATCAAGTTTGCTCTTTACTGTAAACTTTTAAATGTAAAATTTTAACTAGATTTTTTCTTTAAGGATACAACACTTTACAACATTGTTACAGCAAATGGTATTAACATCATCTTACATACGAGGACCAAAATAGTATTTTTAACATAATCAAAAGCATGTAGATATAGTTATATTAAATATAGTAGGTCCTTTAAAGTTTTAACAAAAAATCTGATTGTTGAATTGAAACTCGAGTATTTCCTGAAAATTTCAAATATCCGGGTTGCAGCGGTAGCTAGCAACCTAGTAAGAGACGATCACGTCCAATGTTAAAAAATAAAAAAACCCATAGCTCCTAAAAAAGGAGTTAGATCAAAACAAAAAGTACACCATTAGAACCGCCTTGTCCGAAACCCCTATATAGGAAACTTTCTGTCCCTTGGCTTGAACAGCAAGGGAAATATATTGGCTTGAAAATCAAGAAAATTGACTTTAACCACGTTATTCTCCCCAAACAGGATATTTTTTTCTCTTTTCTTTTTTTGTATCCAGACATAGCTTGGCACTGGAACATCGTAGAGGGTTGTTCAATAGCTCATTTTAAAGGGAATTAATTGGGTTAAAAATCTATAGTATTACAATAAAGAACGACACCTAGCCCACGATAACTGTAATCCAGGTTGCAGCGGTTGCTAACAACCTAGGAAGAGACGATAACGCCCAATGTTAAGAAATATAGAACCCATAACTCTTAATAAAATTCCCAAAAGCTCCACCAGCTTCACGGAAAGTTCCACCACCTCCTTTCTCTTCTGCCAGCACCACTTCATATTTCACTCAGTTGAGTTGAAAATTTTACAGTAAAGAACAAACTTCCACCCCATAATAACTAAATTAAGACTATAATCCGGGTTGCAGCGGTAGCTAGCAACCTAGTAAGAGACGATCACGTCCAATGTTAAGAAATATAAAAACCCATAGTTCCTAACACAGGAGTCAGATCAAAACAAAAAGTACACCATTAGAACCGCCTTGTCCGAAACCCCTTTATAGGAAACTTTCTGTCCCTTGGCTTGAACAGCAAGGGGAATATATTGGCTTGAAAATCAAGAAAAGTGGCAGCTACTACAACATTCTGCCTAAACGGGATATTTTTTTCTTTTTTTCTTTTTTTCTTTTGCATCCAGAGATAGCTTGGCACTGGAACATCGTAGAGAGTTGTTAAATGGCTCATTTTAAAGGAAATTAATTGGATTAAAAAACTTTTGTAACTAAAATAAATTATTTCTAAAAGTGAATAAATTTTTCCACCAAAAACTGCATTTTTGATGTCTTTTCACACTGCAGTATTTCAAACATAATCGTATACCAGCGGTAAGATTTGAACCCACGCCTCCGAAGTACTGGTGGCTAACACCAGTGCCTTGGACCACTCGGCCAGGCTGCCTCTCATAAATAATATATATGTGAATCTGGGTTGCAGCAGTAGCTAGCAACCTAGTAAGAGACGATCAGTCCAATGCTAATAAATATAACAAAACTCCTAAAAATAGAGTCAGATCAAAACAAAAGTACATCATTAGAATTACCTTGTCTGAAACCCTACTAGGTAAATAATGAATGTCGTCATAGCTTTATATTAGAGCTATGACGTGAATAGAAAAACACGATATTATGTTGTGGTTTCTGAAGACGTCATGAAATAATATCATTGTGCCATGGCGTCATCATGAAATAAAATCATTACGCCGTGACGTCATAATTAGTATACAAGAAGCGTCAGAACTGTTAATGTTCTCATTCATAATTACATAATGGTTTCAATCAAGCAAGCTGCACGAAAATTGAAAAAACAGTACTACACAAACAACAGAGATAGTAACTTGAAAAGAAAAAAGCAAAGGTATTCAACCGACTAGGCGTATCGAGAAGTAATAATTGAGAGAGCAAAACAAAACAGCAAGATGTGTTATCACAATGATGAAGATTATAGACATGCAAAAATTGAGACAGCCAAACAAAAGATCAAGGAACGGTATGGTAATGATGAAGATTACAGAGAAGCAACAATTGAGCAGGCTAGACAAAAGAGCAAGGAACAGTATGATAATGATGAATATTACAGAAAAGCAAGAATTGAGCAGGCTATACAAAAGATCAAGGAGTGTTATCACATTACAGTAAGGACCGAAGTCTATCTCATAGTAACTAATGCAACGGGAAAAAGAAAAGAGGTCTGTGGTATATATTACGTCATAAAAGGTTACATTTGATTCTACATTAAAATACGATCATTGGAATAACATTTCACTATCCGGGTTATAGCGGTAGCTAGCAACGTAGTAAGAGACGATCACGCCCCATAGTATACCCGGGTTGCAGCGGTAGCTAGCAACCTAGTAAGAGACGATCACGTTCAATGTTAAGAAATATAAAAATCCATAACTCCCAAAAATCCATAAATCGGTTTTTATAACAAAACACGACCTCTTTCCTATACTAAATTTTATACACAACTTAATTATAGTATAGGTTAGTAATTCCACAGATAGCTTGGCACTGAAACATCGTAGAGAGTTGTTTAATGGCTCATTTAAGGGAAATTAATGGGGTTAAAAACCTTTTGAAATTAAAACAAATTATTTTTAAAATAGAATCAGTTTTTTCTTACAAAAAACTGCATATTTCATATTAAAGTTAAATTACAAGATGATCTGGGTTGCAGCGGTAGCTAGCAACCTAGTAAGAGACGATCACCTCCAATATTAAGAAATATAAAACCCCCCAACTCCTAAAAAAAAAGAGTCAGATCAAAACAAAAATTAGACCACTAGAACCGCCTTATCCGAAAGCTCTATAAAGGAAATTTACCGCCCTTTGGCTTGAATAACAAAGAAAATATATTGGCTTGAAAATCAAGAAAATTGACTTTTACCACGTTATTCTCCACAAACGGGATATTTTTTTCTTTCCGCTTTTTTCCCTCCTCAGCTAGCTGGGCACTGGAAAATCATAGAGAGCTGTATAATAGCTCATTTTAAAGGCAATTGCAACATCTAGTGCCTTTTGTAATTAAAAATAAAATACTTTTTAAAGTGGAATCAATTTTTTCAAAAAAATTGCATTTTTGATGTATTTTCATACTGCAGTCTTTTCAAAGATATTTGAATTACATTAAAGAACGACATGACCATGCTAACTGAAATAATCCATTTTGCATTAAAAGACGATCATTAGAATAATAAACCATTGCACACATTCGACTTAGTTAGCTACTTGATTACTTGAGGTTCGTCTCTTACTATTTCAAAGAAAAAAAGCCGTAGGCTTTTTACTGTTTGTAATCAGGTGTATTTTGCTATTTATAGTAAATCCTATAAAGGGTTTTTGGACTAGGGTTATCTAATGGTGGTTTTGCCTATACTAAATTTTATACCCCACTTAATTATAGTATAGGTTAGTAATTCCACAGATAGCTTGGCACTGGAACATCATAGAGAGTTGTTGAATGGCTCATTTTAAAGGAAATTAATGGGGTTAAAAGTCTTTTGTAATTAAAACTAATTATCTTTAAAATACAAACAACTTTCTTACGAAAAACTGCATATTTCATATTAAAGATTGATGAATGACGTCATAATCGTATACCAGCGGTGGGATTTTAACCCGCGCCTCCGAAGAAACTGGTGGCTAACACCAGCATCATGGACCACTCGGCCATGCTGCCACTCATGACTATCTATGTGAATCCGGGCTGCAGCAGTAGCTAGCAACCTATTAAGAGACGATCACACCCAATACTAAGAAATATAAAAACCCAAAACTCCTAAGAATAGATCAAAACAAAAGTACCTCATTAGAACCACCTTGTCTGAAACCCTACTAGATAAATAATGAATGCCGTCATGGTTTTATTAGAACTATGGCGTGAATAGAAAATTATATTAAAGGACAATCATTAGAAGAGCAAACCATTACCTATTTTGGACTTAGTTAGCTGCCAGATCTTTGAGGTTCGTATCTTACTCTTCCAAAGAAGAAAAAGCCTTTGGCTTTTTCCTGCTTGTAATCAGGGTTTACATAATCAAACTGTTCTTTGTATTTATGAATAGATTCAGTATGAAAAGACATTTAATTGCCTAAAGAATAAGAACCTGGTAATTGCACAAATATTTGTATATATTTTAGCAAGAAATTACAACAATTCCAAAACCTTAGAAAAGCAAACCAAAAGTTTGAAGCTTAGTAGAAATCTCTGTAAGAAATCAGACTTGCTTTAACAATCATTTATCTTTGAATAGACTGCAGTATAAAAAGACATTGAATTTCGAAAAGAGCAAAAGCTTAGTAGAAATCGTTGTTAGAAATCGTACTTGCTGTAATAATCAAATGTCTTTGAATAGACAGTAGAATGAAAAAACATTTAATTGCTTAAAGAGCAAAAACTGGTAAATGCAAACATATTTGTTTATATTCTAACAAGGGATATCAAGAATTTAAAAACCTTTAAAAATAAACCCAAACTCTGAGTCGTTCATATTGCTCCCAAATGAGTTCATATTGCTGCTTGATTCTCTTGATTCTCTTGATGCTCTGATTCGTTCATAAAACCACCAAAGACACCATTTACTTTGGCAGCCTCTAATATGACACCCCTTACAATTTCTAATTTGGGACAAATATCATTCCAAACCAATATTTCATTTCCATTATGCTTGATTGTACTAAGACTTTCCAGATCACATAAGTGAAACTGACAAATATTACAGTAATCCAGATTTGATATTTTTAGCCAGTTGATCATGCAGCTTCTGTGGACATATTTTATACTTCCTCTGCAATTGCAAGCACTTATCAAATTCTCTTGTGTTTCTGAATCAAAACAAATTCGCCACTCGTTTTGATACATGTCGTATTAACCATTGTAACTTATTAATTATTCGTCCTTAAAATGTAGTATCAAGTCACTCATAGCATACACGAAAAAAAAAATTTTGGTATTTTTCTTCCTTTAATTAAAAATTATAACTTTTACTAAGACACTATAAGAATATTTTTGCATTTTACATAATAACTCTTAGAATGAACTGAAAACTGAATTAAATAAAATTTATTTTGAAATTTTCAGGCATGTTAAATATTTCAATTTGGAGTAATAAATAGAATCGATTCTTTTTACAAAAACTTCATTTTTGTGCAATACTGTAATAGCAAGTGTAATAGCATCGTCTTGAATATGAAGATCAAAATAGTATTTTTACCATAATCAAAAGCATGGAGATATAGTTAGATAAAATACATTAATTCCTCTAGAGTTTTAACTACAGATCTGATTGGTGAACTGAAACTGGAGTATTTCCTGAAATTTTGAAATAAAATAATTTTAATTCATGGATTAATAAAGTTATTTTGTAAACTGCAAAAATATTTATGGTGTCTGAGCAATAATTTTAATTTTTTAATTAAAAATAGAAAAATACCTGGAAATTTAAAAATTTGATTCAATTTTTGATAGGTTTTTGACACTTGACACGGGGTTTTATGGGTATTAACAAGTAATTACAAATGATATTTGATAAGAATTGGGAAATAAATATTTCAGATAGATATATGACAAGAAACTGGAGAAATTTTTGCCTTGTTTTTAGCTGTATTCCAATTTTTGGTATTATGATATTCTTTATAGTTACCTGCATCCAAGCAAAAATAAATCCAACTTTACCCAGTATAATTTTGCTGGTGTTTCTTTTATTCTTGTTGTTTGGCCTTCTATTCTTCTATGCTTTTATCACAAACAGAGCTAGCATTTTGTTTGTTTGCAGTCTTTTATTTGGATCAGCATTTCTCATGGGAACACTTATTATCAGCTCAGAGTCAAGAGAGACAGTTTTCAACCTTATATACAAGGAAGCAGTGATTAACTATGATAAGAAATTCGTTTGGTATAATCCGGTAGGTTTATTGGGCTACAACGCAATTGTTGATACTTTACACACGTCGTTGGAATGCTGTGGTCTAGATTATCCTGCTCTCCTTCCAGAAAACGCTTTCCTTCCTTTCTGGAAATTAAATGACGTCTTTAACGAAACCAATTATCCAGAATCCTGTTGCAAGCAGAATTCAGTGAAAAGTGAGGGTTCATCAAAAGCGCCATGCGCTGAAAAACACCTTTTCACCAGAGGTTGTTTTAAAAGGTTCGAAAATTACCTACATAAAAATAAATTGCTGCTTCTTAGTTTATCCCTATTTTTTGTTATTTGTTATCTTTTAGCTGCTTTGGGTGGTTTTATCGTGTTTCTTTTTAGCCGGTGAGAGCATGGTTGAAGAGGGTAAATGTGGCAAGGTGGTTTTCAAGGAGGCACACTTGTGCCTCTATAAAAAGGCGACCCACCACAATGTTAAGCGATTTCAGGTCCTAGCGGTCGCAGAGAGACGGCGGTAATCGCATTTTGTAGCCCAAGCTCAAACTAAGAAACTTGCAAAATTTCATCCTCCTCCGACTTTATCTTCATGGGGTAAACTGGGCCGGAAGTTTGGACCCTCACACCAGAGCCCCCCTTTAACGTTGTCCGATTGGGCTGAAATTTAGAGGTTAAGCTTTCCCTGGGACTGGGAGCTTATCCTCGAAATTTCAGCTCAATCCGATCACTCCTTCCCGGTTTTCAAAAAAACAAATATCGCCACTTAAAATTCATATTTTTTTTTCTTAGCCACGCTTACAGGCCACAGTTGGCAACGGATCCGGTTGAATGAGGACTCATTCGAAGCAGAATTCGACCTGTTAGGGCCTTTTGATATTATCAGACCGAAAAAATTATCCCCCGAATTTACATTTACGAAAAACCTTGTTTTCCTATATTAGCCCATGTTAATTTTTCCCACCACAACCCACAAATAAATTTTAATTTTTTTTTTTAAATATTGTTTAAAAAAAAGAGTTGTGAGAAAGTCAAACTTTAGCGTAAAGAGCGAGGCGTTGAGGAGGGCACAGCCCCTTTCATATACGGAATAATTTCTGATCGTTTTAAGATTTAATGTCACTCCTTACTTTCACTTTAAAAAACTTTTTTTTTTACTTACAGGCTGCGAAAGCGGGAGGTTTGGGGGGCAGCAGCCCCCAACTGTGCCTCCTAATCCCTATACGTTTTAAGGTTCGACCTTGTAACTCAGCCTCTTTAACTCTTTAGAAAACGTAGTTTTTTTCAAATAATTATGGTATTAAGGTGAGGATCTGCTTGTTGCCTTTATTCTCCCTTTATAGGGGAGATAAACTATGGCCCTAAGGTAATTAAACTTTGGTAGCGTGTCTTAGTATGACCTGACTAATAGTTGTTGGCATTATTATGTGTTATGGTCGTTAGCATTGTTTGTGCTGAAGAATTGTATCATTTATAGTTTTTATTTTTATGTGCTCTAGCTGTTGACATTTTTATGTGTTATAGTTGTTAGCATTTTTTGTGTTATAATTGATAGGTTTATTTGTGTTATACTTCTTAGCTCTATCATTTACATCATACTTGTTAGGATTTTTATATGTTATATTTGTTAGCAATTTTGTGTGTTATAGATGTTAGTAATATTTGTGTTACATAGAATTGTAACATTTATAGTTGTTATTTTTATTTGTTATTGTTTTTGGCATTTTTATGTGTTTTCTTTTATATGTGTTATAGTTGTATTATAGTTGTTAGCACTAAAATTTATATTATAGTTGTTAGCATTTTCATGTCTCATAGTTGTTAGCATTATTTGTGTTACAGTTTATAGCACTATAATTTATATTATAGTTGTTTGCGTTCTGATTTTTTATAGTTTTAAGCAGTTTATGTGTTATCATCATGGATATATGATAATTTATTTTAATATTCAAGACATTATGGGATAGAGTTAGTTCTTTATTATAATATCAATCTCTGAAGTTGCTCTTTATACTAAATATTTAAGTTAATATAGGTTAGAGTTGGCTCTTTATTATAACTTTATGTAATCAGTTAGTATAGGCTAGAGCTCGTTTTTTATCATTACTTCATGTAATCCAGTTAGTAAAGGCTGGCTAAGTTTGGATTCTCATGACAGCCCTGTTTTCTTGGGAGCAGGCAGGTGTTAGTAACGTCACAGGGAGGACTAAGATATGCTTGTGTTAAGTCAATGTTTACTTTTGGGAAGACACACCCCTGCAATACGACAAATGCCCTGTTTTAAATTGTGAAGTGTTATGTAATAGAGGATGACGCAATCTTGTGCAACCTTGCTGCAGTATTAGAAAAACCTAAGATTATCTTTTAAAAAACTTGAGAGGGCTCCTTACCCCCAAAACTTTCCTTAAAAGCCATTTTCCTCTTTGAAAAACCTACATTTCAATTTAAAAACCAGTGAGGGCTCCCTTACCCCCAAGAATTTCCCTAAAAACCTTCTTTCTCCCTAAAAACATAAGATTCTCCTTAAAAAATAAGTGAAGGCTCCTCTTTCCCAAAAAATTTTCTTAATAACCCTCTTTTCTCTTTACAAAACCTACATTTCCACTTAAAAACCAGTGAGCGTACCTTTACCCCCAAGAATTTCCCTAAAAACCTATATTTCCATTTAAAAAACCTACATTTCTATTTAAAAGATATGAGGGCTCCCCTACCCCCAAGAATCCTCCGAAAAACCTAAAAAACCTACATTTCCTCTTAAAAACTTGAGAGGGCTCACTTACCCCATGATTGTCCTTAAAGATGTAATCGAGCAGATATAAAACAAGAATTCTATTCGAAAAACTACTTCATTGTCTAATCGACGATCACAACTGTTCTACATTTCTAATATACTACATCTTGCTCTATCACTGTAATATCATCATTATCGTCATCCTTGGCTATTCCTATGTTCCTCAGAGGGGGGGGAGATTATCAAGCAAACGCTCATCATCCTCGATGCATACATTTCCCAGGACAACAGTGCACTAAGTGCTATGATGTATACGAAAGTCAATCATCAGTATAATATACCTCATGCACCTCATCCACCTTCTTAGCTGAATTTATACAAAGGAATTATACAAAGAAAAGGCTCAATTTATCACGGAGTCTCTTCAGACTCCGTGAACGCCCACTTGTCAGATAAGCTCTGCCCTTTGTCACATCGTCGGGAGTTTCCTATAAAAGAAATAAACTTAATATCATATCTAAAAAATTTCAAGCCATTTTAAAAGCGCCAAAGACAAAACCCTCCCTCAATTAATCTTCATTTTTTTAACCCTAAGAATATGGCCTACCTTTCATTGTTTCAAAGGAGAAGTTCATTGCGTCTTGTGCTCTGTTATGGACAAACCCGGAGAAAAAACTCTTTTTTTCAATATTCAAGTCAATATTCAATTGACTTGGTTCCAAATGTGTCTCAATATGGTACGGAGGTTCCGATGGTGACTAAATAAAAAAAAGCAAAGGATTGCTATGAGGCGCGCAATAGAGTGCTAAGAAAAGTGTGTAAAGCGCAAAATGGAACGAGAAATGGTAATAACAATGCCCCCCCCCCCTTCTACGTATTAATGAAGGAAAAAGCTCTCGTGAACACATTCGCCACTACAACATTGAGGTAAAAACAATCAACTTGCGTCAAATTGGACATTCATCTGTGCATTCATGTTAGTGTGCATATCTTCGAATTCAATGCCAACTAACCTAACCTAGCATGTTGCATTATTCTTTTATATGAAACTAGGGCATTTGTATAGAAATTTTTAAACATGTTCACCTGGCATAAGAGGTTTATAAAGGCCCACAAATGTACAATGCTTAATTGACCGTATTCCCTAACACACGCTACCACATCGAAACACATTAATGGAGGAAATAGATATATCAACTAATAATAGCGATAGTACAATCTAAGAAACTGGCCACTGTCACACGAGAAAGCTATGACTTCCAAATGAAATGTCATATCCGAAACAAACATGATTTTCTAAGTTATATTTTCTCTGAATCTTCTTAAAACTATGAAGTTTTGATCATAGGCACTAGATATAAGTGACGTAGAACTTTCCTCTTCTATGCGGGGAAACTCAGAACTGAAGTGTAACTTTTTTTGTTCTCTTTTTTGAAACAATTCGTTTGAATCGTATGAATAAGGATATTTTTGTATTCACAGAGATTTTTCAGATTTGGAGAAAAATTAAATTAACCTACACAGGCTAGGTTAGGTTAAGTTAGGTTCGAGGGGTCATCTATCCTAACTTAACTATCATATTCTGTGTAGGTTAACTTTAAAGCACTAGTACTAAGACAGTATCCAATTTTGTCCAAAAAAGTTCTTTTTAATTCTTATATTTTCTCCAAATCTGAAAAATCTCCATGTTCAAAAGTACTCGGACATTAACATAATAATTAGATGATTAATTTTTGGCAAGATCTCCATGGCTCTATTTTTTTTAATAAAATTCAGGGGAATCTCTGAAAAACTCAAGGAAGGTAAAAGCATTAGTACCAGGACAGTTTCCAATTTTGTCCACAAGTTCTTTTTCAAGTTTCATAATATTTTCTCAAAATCTGAAAAATCGCCGTGAATACGGAGATTTCCAAAGGTACACGTCCGTTCAAAGGTACACAGACATCAACTAGATAACTAAAATAATTAATTTTTGGTGAGATCTTCATAACCCAACTTTTCTTTAATAAAGTTAAGGGGGAAACTCTGAAAATTCAAGAAGGTTTTAGCACCTTTACCAAGGCAGTTTTAAACTTGGCCTGTCAGATTAATTTTTAAGCTTTATAACATATTCTCCAAATCTGACAAAATTCCGTGAATCCTAAAGTTTAAAAACACATTGATATTACCACGATAAGTAGATGATAAATTTTTGGCAAGATCTCAAAGACTCCACATTTCTTTAATATTATTCAGGGGAAAACTGAAAATTCAAGGAAGATGAAAGTATTAGTACCAAGACTGTTTTCAATTTAGTTCTCAAAAGTTCTTTTTTAGTTTTATAATATTTTCTCCATATGTGAAAAAACGTCGTGAATACTAAATCTAAAAAATATGCGAATATTAACGTGAAAATTAGTTTTTGGGGCAAGACCTCCATGACCCTTCATTCCTTTAACTGTCCGTGTACCGTTCGAAGGTACACGGACATCAGCACGATAATTAAAATAATTAATTTTTGGTAAGATCTCCATGTCCCAGCTTTTCTTTAATAAAATTCAGGGGAAACTCTTAAAAATTCAAGGAAGGTGAAAGTACTTGTACCAAGACAGTTTTTAATTTTGTCTACAAAATTTCATTTTAAGCTTTATAATATTTTCTCCAAATCTGAAAAATCTCCATTAATAATAAAGTTCAAAAATACATGAATGTTAACACAAAAATTAATTAATTAATTTTTGGTAAGATCTCCAAGACCCCACATTTCTGTAGTAAAATTCAGGGGAAACTCTGAAAATTCAAGGAAGATGAAAGTATTAGTACCAATAAAGTTTCCAATTTAGTTCGCGAAAGCTCTTTTTAAGTTTTATGATATTTTCTCCATATCTGAAAAAACTCCGTGAATACTAGATTTTAAAAATATACGGATATTAACATGAAAATTAGTTTTTGGGGCAAGACCTCCATGACCCTTCATTTCTTTAATAAATTTCAGAGGGAAACTCTGAAAAATTCAAGGAACGTCGAAAGCACTAGTACCAGGACAGTTTCCAATTTTGTCCGCATTGCTTCTTTTTAAGTTTTATAATTTCTTCTCCGAATCTGAAAAACCTCCGTGAATACTATAGTTCAAAAATACACCGATATTAACACGAAAATTAAAATAGTAAATTTTTAGTAAGATCTCCATGACCCCACATTTCTTTAATAAAATTCAGGGGAGAACTCTGAAAAATTCAAGGTTGGTGAAAGCACCTTTACCGAGACAGTTTTTAATTTTGTCCCCAAAAGTTCTTTTTAAGTTTTAAAATATTTTCTCAAAATCTGAAAAATTTCCATGAATACTAAAGCACAAAAATATACGGACACTAACATGATTATTAAATGCTTAATTTTGGCAAGATATCAAAGACTCCACATTTCTTGCATAAAATTCAGGGAGAAACTGAAAAATTCAAGAAAGGTGAAAGCATTAGTACCAAGACAGTTTCTAATTTTGTTTGCGAAAGTTTTTTTTACGTTTTATAATATTTTCTCCAAATATGAAAAATCTCAGTGAATAAAGTCAAGTAAAGTACAAAATATGCTAAGTCATAGGTTTCAAGCGAATTGTCCCAAAGAAGAGGAAAAAGTTATTCTTCAGTTCTGAGATTCCCCGCATAGAAGAGAAAAATTTCTAAGTCACTTCTAAATTTTCTCCAAGAAGTGAAAAAAAAAATTTATTATTCGATTCTGAATTTTTCCGAAGAAGAGAAGAAGCTCTACGTCACTTTTGAATTTTCTCAAGAAGAGAAAAAGCTATAATTCGATTCTGAATTTTGCACCCTAGAAAGCAATTTAACTGGGGCTCCAAGCATCCAGGTGATCAAGTTTAAATATTGCTAGATAAATACACTGGTTTTATATAAAAGCATAATGCAACTTGCTAGGTTAGGTTAGTTGGCTTTGAATTCAAAGCTATGCACACTAACATGAATGCACAGATGAATGTCAAATTTGAGGTAACTTGAGTGTTTTTACTTCAATGTTGTAGTTGTTTACTTCAATTTCACATTAAAATTAATTTACTCTTTTAAATGAATTAGTTAATAACCCGTAAAATTTTGGCAAATTATATAAGAAAAACAAGGGCTGAAATAGAGGAAAGTAGCACTCTTGTTAGCTTCTTGCCTTTCCTTCAACAAAAAAAAGCTATAGTGGATATTAGCAAAGAAACCTTGTCACAAACTTAACTAGGGAGAAGATATTTGATACTGAGTTGCAACCATAGATTTATAAATAAATATAAAAAAAGAGAAATCCAAGGCAATTTTTGAATGAAATAAATAGTGAAAACTAACGAGAATCTGGTCTCCATTCTTTTTCTTATCTTACGGTAGCAACATCCCCCATTAATCCAAAAGATATACATCTCCAAGGTATCTCCATTAGTATATTACTTTAGCCTAGGTTGTTTCTCAAGTTTTAATGGTCAAAACTAAACGATTTTCTTCTGTAATACGTAATAAATAGAAATTCTGTGCTCCTTTTTTTGTTTATTGGGGTCTTTTAATATATATTGCTATACTCTAGGTTTGTTTCTCAAAAACTGTTATTCGTTTTAGAGAATTATATCTTTCAACTCAATATTGCTGCTGAGATGTCGCAACCCTGTACCATTTGAAAAATTTAGAAATTGAAGCTCTCTAGGAGGACACAAACCCCCTTGAGCGCCAGAGTATGTATAAGAAAATAACAGGATTGGGTCAATTTAGAAAGTAAAATAGGGTCGTTTTTGATTGGCCTATTTTTTTCGATCAAAAATTGGGCCATTGTCATAATTGGGAAAAATTTTGAAGAAATTTGGTCAATTGACCAATAGGTCAAAAAACTAGGACAATTTAGAAAGAAAAACACCAAATATTTTTGGCGGATATAGATAATTTCCCATAATAAATTATATATCTTATAGTTTAAAAATGTTTGTTTCTTTCACATAGTTGTTTTTAGAATCTGCTTTCTTTAATTAGGTGTTGATATTTGGATTTATATTTACCTTGTCCCGTTCGTTTTTTGTTTTTCTTAATCTTCTTCTTCGCAAATTTTTCTGGCCAATTTGGTTAAAAAGTTTCAAAAGATATACTAGTTAAACAAGCCTTTGCAGACGCGTTTTGCTGGTGTAAACTTGTCCTGATCTCTTCGTCCACATTTGAAATTCTACTTTTGACATTGTTGATAATATCATCAATCGACGTTAGAGATTGTTCATTTGGAAAAAGTTTGTTAATGTAGTCCACTTCGTTGAAATCAGGATGATCAAGAGGATCATCAGAAGGACAAATCTGCAATTTGAAAATAGTCATTATGTCAACCTGTATATTCGTGAAATCAACTGTGCATAGCTTGTTCGTTGAGCAGAGGTATTGTCTGCCTGTATGACAGTTGGAAGTTTTAGGGCCTCTGAGGTTGTTATTTTTCAGTTTAAGGAGATTGGGAATTTGAAATTCACGTGAAATTGACTGTGCATTGCTTGTTCCTTACTATGAGCAGAGGTATTGTCCGCCTGTTTGACAATTGGAATTTTTAGAGCCTCTGAGGTTGATGTTGTTCAGTATAAGAAGATTGGGGTCTTTTTCGTAGTTGCACCAAGTGCTGCAAATTAGCAGACAGCAAATCACAGCCCATAGCATCTACATTTAAAAACATGGTTAAAAAATAAAAACTGTCTAATAAAAAAGGTTTCCCATGTAACACTTCTTTTGAAATGGTAAGTTCCACTCAGATCCATCAGAAAAATAATTTGAAATTATAACTTGAAATAAATGATTCCGAATCTCAAAGGAAGATTCAAAGCCCCTCAAGATGTCAGCAAAATAAAAAGAGTCCACCCTTGAAACTACTATTGTTGAAAAGTCTAAACTGGAGACTTACAGTCCTCCAACTTGAACAGCAAGGAAAACAATATTTTTTTTATATGAGCAATAAATAATAACAATGACAATTAATTGTAAACCCGATTATAAAATAGAAGAAAAATACAGAGCACCAAAAAAAAAAAAACAACATCCAAAGATATAACCAAAAGGGCACATTACAACAAGACACAAATATTGTCATTCAAGTTCAAAGGAGAAATGTCAACAGGATGTCAAAGGACACAGATCAGTAATTACCAATCGACCATCCTTCTAATTCAGGGAAAAAACTGAGTCATCAACGTGGTACTTTCCCATAAAACATGTATTTTTACACACAAAGGAAGACCCAGTAGAAACTTTAGGTACCTGCATAAGCCTCAACGAATATGAAGCCTGTTCGCATTTGTAAGCTAATGCCATAATAGGGAAATATAGCAGACACTTTAGAGTACAACTGCTGAGAACAAACAAGCTAAATGTTTGTTAAAATTAACCCCCCCCCACCCCAAAAAAAAAAAATCCCCACTGCCCAGTAGGAAATTTAGGTACCTGCATTGGCCTAAATGAATATGAAGCCGGTTCGGGTTTGTAAGCTAATGCTATAATACGAAAATATAGCAGACACTGGAGAGTACAACTGCTGAGAACAAACAAAAGCTGAAGTATGTTTGTTAAAATTGAACTGAAACGGTCGCAGCTTTGCAAAGCTCAGCCGTAGACCAGAAAATAGCTTGGTCAGCCACAAGAAGCTTTGCAGTCCTCAAATAGCCTCCATTGGTTATACTTGAGTTTTGGTCCAGGAAAAAACCTTTTGTTGTTTAATCTTAATGAATAAAGACTGTCGAAGAGGTGAAATTTTAGGTGACAAAGATAATTCAAGACATAAACCCTTGCAGGAGGTTTAAAGTTCCTCATAAAAAAAAATTAAAAAAAATTCAAATTAAATATTAAAAATTAAAAAAATTAAAAATTAAAAATTAAAAAAAACAAAAAAAACATTTAAGTGAAAAAAGGAGTCAAATTATTACCATTTAAAGCAAAGAAAAGGCATGGATAGTAAAACTGTTGTTGCACTTTTTTTCCAAGAGTTGATTATGCCAAGCCAGAGGCTGTAGATAATTCCGAAGGGGTTTATTTGGACACAGATTAAAAATGTTTAGTTCTTCTAAAAATTTTCACAAGGATGGGAGGTGCAAATGAGTTCTACTTCAATTGTTGTGAAAATGTAACTTGCGTTCAACTATTTTTGTATCGCCACATGTTTGAAGGAATATTAAAGTTTTTACCTTAAGGGTTTAGTGCTGTCATACTTACTCAACCTTAAAATCATTGCAGCAGACAAAAATAGTAGAATGACTTATAAGGTCATTCACTGGTGTTACCGGCCACAGTATCAATAGCTAGTAACAGGGGCAGGTCCAGGGGGACCAAATAGCCCCCCCCCCATATTTTTCCAGCGCCCTCGTGTGTTTTTTTCTTTACTCTTTTTATAAATAAACTTTTCAATTTGGTCAATTATTGGCACCCTTGTCAAATTGCCCCCCCCCAAGATTTCACTCTAGGTCTACCTTTGGCTAGTAAAATAAAATTTTAAATTGTAGACACACTCTAGTACCGCTCAAAACCAAGAACTAATAAACCATAGCATAAACTCCAGAAATCTACTTAAACTGCCTACAGAGCAGATTGTAAAGTAAAGATGCAAATTTTGAAGTTGTGTCTATAGCCCTAAGACCATGGTATTTTGTGCACCAAAATGGTTATACTCCATAGTTGTGAACAAAATAGCAATAAAGTAACAATTTTAGACCAAATAGAAAGCCAATTATTGAATTAGGCGAATTTGAAGAAGTGACACCAAATTAAGTAGATTCAAACCATATATAACATCCTTAAATACTTTATTTTCTTACTGTGAAAATATTCTAAATTGCTTCATGTATCTAGTGCCAGGGGACCAACCTCTGCTTGGCAAAAAGAAATACAGTTTGTTTTATCTCTTTCATAAAAAGCGCTTTCAAATCATTTTATTCACTATCGAAAGTAAAACCACTGTCTACAGATAGTTTTGAGTACCCATTTGACAGACCGTATTTTAAACAGTTAGCTGTATGAAAAATAATGTTCAATCCTCCTTTCTAAGGGCTATACAGAGAGAAAGGTTCAGATGGCTAGAGCAAGTTCTGCAGATGACAGATCGCTGAAGATCATCCTTTTTGACAAACCATCAAAGACCAAAGGAAAAGTGGGTTGTCCCCGAATGGGTTGGAAAGAGGTCATAAAAAAGGATATAAAGAAATTATAAGTTTTTGGAAGCATGCAACGAGGGAAGCTTTAAACAGATTGCAGGGGAGGAGAAGCATGTTCAGCTGTTTTGGCCTCAGGTGGATTGGCGCTATGGTAAGTTTTTAGTAGTAGTAGTTTCTACTACTAGATTCTTAACACTTCTTCAGTATGTATTTGCCTATCAAGGCATGTACATATGCAGGAATTTTTTTGCAAGGAGGTTCAATAGTGCCTGTGTCTGTCATACCCTATTTTCAAAGTTGGCAACAACTTCTCCTTCCTGTGTTAGTTCATGCCCCCGTCAGGTTGGTGTTCCACTGAATAAGAAAAATAACAGCCATTATGGGGTTAGTTCCATGTATTTATTGGATACTTAATTCATTATGAATAAATCTTATTCAAGATTCTTGTGCCCCAAAGAAAATAGCAAACTAAAATTTCTAACTGATTAAAGCAGCTCCAAGTTTATTTTCTGTTTTGATTTTTGGATGTGTTTATTGCAGCCCCAGTTCACCTAGTAGAGATGACTCCTTGCTTGCTATTACAATATCAATAATCCAAATAGTCAACTATTCAAAGCATACAGTAGTAACAGGAGACTTCTTTACCAGATATTAAGTGGCTGAGTCTGTTGACCATGTGTATCTGGATATGGGGTTTCCCCTAACTAAACGCTCCATGTTAATAGGCAGCCTCAACCTGATGAGGTGGGTGGAGCCCGCCCCAGGGACTCAATATCTAGACCAAGTCCTAGCTCTATGACCTACCCCTCATTTATCTTCCACGACCCCAGCATGTCCCTGGACCGATTTCAGACCATCGAATGAACCTTCTTGACCAAGTTGGAATACACCTCGCCACCTGGAACGTACTCACATTAAACTTTCCTGGAGCTAAATAAATTCTTTCCTTCAAGCTTAAACGCTTCAATGTAGCTGGGGTTGGGCTTACGGAAACCCGCCTTGTCGGAAGAGAGTCCGAGGATATCACATGATCTGGTCTGGTGATCCAAAAAGCAGGACAATATGGTCTCGTGCTGAACGCCAGAGCCAAGAGATACCTTCTCTCATATAAACAAATTTTAGATAGACTACTGATGGCTCAGCTCCAGCACAAGTGGATTATTGTATGCTATGTTCCCACCAATCCAAGTCCTGCAGAAGTGAAGGATCAGTTCTACGCAAAGCTCTCAGCGATCCTGTCTAGAGTCCCATCCCACGACATTGTCACTCTACTGGGAGATCTTAACGCGGTGTGTAGTGAAATGTTCTCGGCCTGTGACTCCATATCTACTGAATGACAACAGAAAAACACTCCTCCAGCTCTGCAATATGCATAATCTGGTCATATCAAACACGCTCTTTCAGAAACAAGATATACACAAATACACAGGGTATAGTGACGATGGCCAGACAGAGAAGATGGTCAATTATGTTATGATCTCGGGTCGCTGGAGCTCGTCAATAACAAATTGCCAGACTTATAGGTCGGCTGAGCTTGGAAACACAAACCATAGGATAGTAGTCGCCATGCTGAGGCTACTCCTGAGAGCGCAACGACAAGAAAGACGGCCCCCCAAGTTCGATCTTAATAGTCTGACTATTTATTAAATTCAACAGGAGTACGTTTTCAATATCTCTAACCGGTTTAGCTGCCTCCAAGTTCTGGACGACCCTGAAGTAGCATGGAAGTCTTTCAAAGATAACAAACTCAATTTTGCTGGTAATACGATTGGCCGCAGCAGACACAAGAATGAACCTTGGATATCCCAGGAGACTCAGTCCGTGATCGAGCTGCACTGAAGGGCCTGCTTAGCAAAGAACATGCCAGAGTGTAGACGACTCAACGGCTTGTGCAATAGCCTACTGCACAGAGATAGGAAGACCTTTGTCGACAAGAAAGCCAGTCTCAACGCTTTTGAACGCTGAGGCAGTTGCTCATCCCAACCCAGATCTGATTCAAGCAGCCATGGCCACACTTGAGGCTACTTCCGACCTCGTATCGCAACCGTTTACCACCTCAAAGATTCGAAATGCTGTAAAACGGTTAAATAACAATCGATCCCTTGGCGTCTGTTGTATTTCTGCAGAACTCCTCAAGTACAGGGGTACAGCAATGATTCTGGTGCTCCAGCTAATCTTCTCAGCTGTATGGACGAAGGAAAGCATACCGAATGACTGGCGTGCTGGCATCATATTGCCGCTCTGCAAATGCAAGGACAGCTGTGAAATCTGCTGCAACTATCGTGGGATCAGGCTTCTCTCCATTCCTGGTAAACTCTTTGCCATGTCACTCCTGGACAGGTGCTCCATCTTTTTGCATAGAAAGAGAAGAGTCCAGCAAGCTGGGTTTATGCTCGTCAGGTCGACGACAGAGTAACTTTTCACTATGCACCAGTTGATTGAGAAGACGCAAGAGTTCCACCAAAAAGAATACATTGCATTTGTGGACTTTAAGGCTGCTTTCAATTCTGTTGATTGCCGTTCATTTTGGCGATACTGAGAACTACGGGCCTACCCCAGAACTACGGGCCGCTCCCGAGCTTTTCAGCTGCATCATAGACCATGTTATGACCAACACGACGAATCGCCATCAGTTCGGAGACCAGCAACTCTCTGATGCTGACTTTGCTGATGACATAGCGCTAGTTGCGGACACTATTGAAAAGGTCACCAAAGCTCTCCAGGTGCTCTCAGGAGAAGCCTCGAAAGTAGGACTAAAGATCAAGTGGCAGAAAACCAAAGTTATACAGAAACCTAACATATCCTCATCTATCTTATTTAGACACCAGCTTTCATAACTGGTGGAGGTTGGGCAAAAAGCACCCTCTTCCTCATGTACATTGGCTATGCCTCCTGAAAACTACCATAATTTCATAATCATTTATTATTGAACATACACAAATATCTTAACCCCTTTCTGAAAGATATAAATCGACTTACAGGATCCAATACCATTAGGGAGATCCTCTATTTTTCTACTCTAACTAACAAAAAAAATGATATAATTCTTACTTTATAATATGCAGCAAGTATCACTAAATCATATTTCCTTGTTTTTTACTATTTCTATTTGTTTTTGGAGTCTTTTTTCACTTATTATCCCCTTGATCATACCTATCTGTAGATTCAGAGTTCATGGTGTTAAGACCACTTTTTGGATTTAACTAATCGCTAATAATTGGTAAAGGATTATAATCTCTTCTTGACCTACAGCCAATATTTTGAAAATCATTAATTCAGAGGCCAAAGGATTATGGTTTGAATAAGCTTTGCAACTTGAGAGAGAATTCCCTTGGGACTGTGAATTTTCTTATTGATATTTTCATAGCAGTGACCTATATGATATATATGTCAAGATCAACCAGTGAGATTATAATTAGGACTATCCGATGTTTATAGGCAATTTAACTGCAATAAAGGTGACAAAAAAATATAATCCGTATTGCTGAAGACCCCTCCAAACTCTGCAAGCATAGCAAGCCTACCAAAGCCAAGAGTGCTAGTGTTCCTGAAAAGAAGTGGGTTGAATATTTCACGAGGGAGTTCAGTGCTCCCAACCAAAGGACGGAGGAGTTTTTTGAAAAACAGTTTGACCTTCTTCTTTCAAATAAGACGAAATCTTTCCTGTTTGTATTGCCAAGTGCATTCACTCTTTGATTCTGAAATTAAGAAAAAATCTTCCTCTGGTGTTGATTCTATTTCAGCTAAGCACCTGCAACTTACAGGCTCTTTAATGGAGCAACATTTAGCACTACTATTTCAGATGATCCTTGTCTGTGGTGAAGTCCCTTTGCAATTTTGTGTTGGACAAATAACTCCCATACTGAAAAAAGGCAAAAAAGACCCTTCTCTGTGCAGTTCTTATCATCCCATTACCGTTTAGTGTACTACTTCCAAGGTCTTTCGGTAATTTTTGATAAAAGACATTTGATAAAAGAAAATTGTTTTGCTCCTTTTTGTCAGTTTGAGTCCCAGCAAGGCTTAGGTAGAGAGCATGCTCAAGTTTTGCTTATAAATGAGTTGAAGGATATTGAAGAAAGAGGTGATTTCTTAGTCTTGTGTGCACTTAATGCTGCAAGAACCTTTAACTCTTACATATTTTTGCAGGTTTCGGTTGAGGCCCATTTGAAAAGTACTGATGCTGTGATAATCACTTGTTAAAGATACATGTATAGAAATCTGAAGGCTGGAATTAAAGATGGTAGTCAACTATTTTCGATTCAGAAAGGTGTACGCCAAGGAGCTCTGACTTCTCCAGTTTTGTTTAATAATTGTGTTACTGGTGCTCAGGATAAGTTGAACTATACATTTATCTTCAAATGAGTTGATCTTTTGTTAGTTACGTTTGCAGACAACTTACTGAACTTTTCCTGCACTTTCCAAGGATGCTCTTCAACTTTTGAGCTTCTCCAAGATGAGTATGAACACACGTGTTTGATCTTTAATATTGATAAAACAGTTGTTCTACCATTCAACTATAAAGGGAATAGTAATTCAATAGGTCTATCCAGCTCTGAGGTTCCTTTAGCTAGCAGCCTTACTTACCTGGGCACACCTATTGGAGCAAACCTGAAAGAAACTGTAAACCTGGCAATGAAAAACTATGCTAGTAAGATCGGGGCTGTGTATGCCTGCCTGGCTTCAAACGTGTTGTATATGAGTAGAGCTCACCATTCTGAGTTATAATAGCCTTGCTTACAGTTCCTTGCTTACTTGCCCTTGCTCCTGTTTGGTACCCGGCACCATTAGACGATGGGATGACTGACCTATTCCAACATGATCTGTCAGCAGCAGCATCTTCTGCAATATTCAGCCAGTTTTTATCCCAATGTAAGGAGGCCTTATTTTGTGTAAATTTCGTAACTCAATTTTATTAAAGCTTGGAATTCTCTTTAGCTTCATAGACCAGAAATATAGCGACAATTTCAAATTAGCTTGAATTTGAAATAACTTCTCTTTGCGTAACTAGCCATAAATATTTTAGTGACACTCTGTGTCCAAGAATCAAACGAACTTTGAACCCGTGATATGTAAAGCCCTAATTTAGAACAGTTTTGCAAGTCCTTGAAAGACTGGAAAGAAACTACTTTTAACAAAAGGTGGTTGATTGGCTAGGAGGGAGAGAAGGTCGCTAAACGGATCAAGTAGCAAAAAGAATATAACTTATGGAGGAGAGACAAATCGGGGTAGTTTTTGCATCGGAACCAAGGAAAGAGTAAGTGTTTTTACTTTGTAATTACGATCAGCTACCACTGTCTGTCCGAAATTCTCCTTGGGGATAAAAGTTTGAAGATAAAGGTTAAAATAAGAAGAAAACCTCTAAAAGGCTTTCTGTCACTTGGAGATAATTTTAATACATATATAAGAGAAATTGATGATTTGGGACTTATAGTTTCATTAGCATTCCCATCTAGTCAAGACTTGAGCCATTTGGACAAAAGAGCATTTTTTTAAGGTTATAATAAGCCAAATTAAATTTTTTACCAGAAATTTAAGCTTCGAATAACTGAGGGTTTAAAGAAGGAAGGAAACCTCAACCAAGAAAAGAAAGCTAGGAGCCATTTGGGCTCTCCCTTTTTCAGCCTAGAGTCATTTGAGGCTTAGCTTGACTTTATAAAGACCTTATATCCAAAATTGGAATTATCGAACAATAACATAAATTAACACCCCCCCTTTGTGCAACCCTCAGACGTTTATACGAAGAGGAACACCGTTCCCTTTTTATCACTCTTTCATTTCGTTAACCCGTACTGCTTGTTTATAAAAAAGTAACCTTAATATTTATACAGGAAAGGCAAGGGAAAAAGGGGAACAATATTACCATCATAAGAATTTCTAAGCTTTTATGTCCAGATAATTTCAATTAAGTTTCCCTGCAAAAATTAAAGATTAACAATGGTCAAAGGAATACACAATCCTATCAGGAAATAATAAAGGAATCTCTTGGTTTGGGTTGATGAAAATTGGAATTAAAAGCAAGTAAGGTTATTCTTAGCTTAGCTCAAAAATAGCTTAAACTAAAGGATTTTTATAACCCAGAACTCAAGCCTTGACTAGCTGTTCAAGTGTAACCCCTTTAAGTTGAAACATTCGTTAGCTTAGGATCAACTTAATCTTTTTCTTCTCGGTATACATTGGTGGATTTGAACAAGTAGATCATTTGACCTTAGAAGAGGTTTGGAAATAGTCAACATAGATAGAATTAGAATATTTTTCCTTTTATCTTATTTTATAAATAAAATCAGTCGTCACTGAATTCTGAGTACCGATTCTTACCCAACGCATCAGTTTGTATCACGCTACCAAATATATTAGCCATGTTAGAAGCGGAAACCTTACACCACCGACGTCTGTGTCGTCGGAAGCCACTCCAAGGATCCAGGTCATTCTTCAATGTCTGCCAGAGATTCTTTCTTTGGCCGCCTGGTCTCCGTTTCCAAGTTAAAAGGGGGTCGCAGGTGAGGACCTGCGACCCCTGCGAAAGCACAACGAGATCGTTGTGCCTTCTGGGCACAACGATTTCGAACCTCAGCGTTTGAGATATGAAACCATCGGCCGACCCGTAGTATGTGTCTCATGCAGCGATCGTCGAATATTTCTAGTGAACGTGTTTCTTCGGTCTTAAAAGGTCAAGTTTCACAGGCGTACAGCAGGATCGTTTGAACAGTTGCCTTGTAGACGTTCATCTTCGTTTTGACGCTAATTTTACGTCTATTCCAAAGTGACTTCTTCATGCTTGTGAAGACACCCGATGCCTTTCCTATTTGAGCTCGAACATCAACTTCTGCACCTCCGTTCGGTGTTAGGATAGAACCAAGGTAGCAGGACTCTTCAACAGTCTCGATGGTTTTGCCCTCTAGTTGGATATCTGGGTGGTTGGGAGTGTTAGCTTTCATGATTTTTATTTTTGACTTGCTGATCATGAGGCCAGTTTTCATTGATGCACAGGAGACAGCGTTGACCATCTTTTGGAGCTCAGCCGACGAACTACTCATGAGACCCACATTGTCTGCGAAGTCAAGGTCAGTCAGAGCGATCAGGTTGTCTTCTCTTTAACCCACGAAAAAGCCTTTGTGAGTGCAAAGCGAATTCGTCATTATCCAGTCTATTATGTAATTGAATCTAACTGGCGAAAGCGGGCACCCCTTTTTGACCCCTGAATCAACGTCAAATTCTGTGGTTTCGCCGTCGGCAGTTTGGACTCTTGTGATTGTAGACTCATAGGCTCCTTTGAGTATCTTGATCAGTTCTGCTGGGATACCGCCTTCCACCATGATCTTCCAAAGCTCTTTCCTGATAAGGAAGTCAAAAGTGGAAACAAAGTCGATGAAGGCGATGGAAGCAGACAGTTGAAATCTCTCATCCTGCTGTAGGATGAGGTGGAGGGTAAAAATATGTTCTTGGCAGCCCTTGCCAGGTCTGAAACCTGCTTGTTCTGGTGTTGTCGTTATTTAATCAGACTGCCTTGTCTCCCTTTTTATATACCGGTATAAGTACTGAGACTTTTCCAATCTTTTGGAAATTTCTTTGTCGTCCATACCTCAACTAGCAAGTCTTTCAGCTGACATAATAGTGTGGGGGATAACTTATACATCTCTGTTGAGTTGCCATCCTCTCCGGGGGCTTTATTATTTTTCATGTTTTTCAGTGCCCACAGAATATCAGCAAATGATGGTGGCTGTAGATCTATCTGGTAGGGCTCCTTTGGTACACTCTGAAAATCGGGTAGATCACACGGAGCTCTTGTGGAATTAAGGAGCTCGGGGAAATGTTCTTTCCATCTCTCAAGGCAGTCTTTTTCCGTCTGAATAAGGTTGCCCGTTTTGTCTTTCAGGGAGTCTGTGGAGACGGGTAACTTTCCTGTCGTTTTCCTCAGTAGCTTGAGTTTTTTCCTTAGGTTATGTGATTTGGCTACTTGTTGCATACCAGAAGCCATTGGTGACCAGTAATTCTCCCTGTTGCAACGAGCAAACTGCTTTACCAGCCTTCAAGCATTTTTTAAGGGTTCCTTAGGGCCACTGAGAAGGGGTCGTTTCTTTTGCATAAGCTCAATTTTTTTCAAAGATCCAGAGCCTTTGTTTCTTTTTGGTGTGACCAAGAACCTGTTCAACAAACTCTTGCGTCAGGACTTTCAGCTTTGACCATCGGTCTTCAATGTCAGTGTAGTCAGTAAGGGCCTCAAATCGGTTGTTAAACTGTAGCTCAAAATCAGCCTTGATCTGTGGACTGAGTAGTTTTGATACATCAAACCGGTTGGCTTTTATCTTCTTTTCGTGGGTGCTTAGTCTTTGACTGAATTTACAGATGAGAAGAAAGTGATCGGAAGCCGTTTGTTGAGCCTGTATCTGCGCCTCTGTAGACTCTTTCATCCAGACATGAGCTCCTCCAACGTCTTCTGACGAGGAAGTGATCGATCTGGGCTTTGGTGACCCCGTCGTTAGATCTCCAGGTCACGAGATGGTGCTTCATTTGCTCAAACTGGATGTTAACTAGACATAAGTTATTGTATTTGGCAAGCTGTAGCAACCTCTTGCCCTTTGAGCATCTATCTCCTATGGTATGGCGTCCAATCAATCCTTCGATGTTTGCATCTGGTTTACTAACCCTTGCGTTAAAGTCTCCAGCGAAAATTAGTATGCCACGTCCTGGGACAGAGTCGAGTATTATCTGCAGCTCAAAGTAGAATGCCTCTTTGGCATTATCAGGGCTATCTCTGATAGGTGCGTTAGCGGATAAGATAGTCACGTTACTAATCCGGCGTTTCAGTCTTAGGGTAGAGATTCTTGCTGACACTGGTTGCCAAGAGATGACAGATGAAGCAGCAATTGGGTCCAGAAAGAATCTGACTCCGTGGGGACCGCTCCCATCAGTCGGTCAAGAATTGTAGAATTTAAATGTTTCTGAATCCGTAAGGTCAATTGATTTCGTCAGTATGTCGTTCAATCTAGTCTCAGAAAGGCAACATATATTGAGACCATACTTTTTCATTTCATTAGCAAGGAGCATCTGAGTTGACTCGTTTTTGCAATTTCTTACATTCCAAGAACCAACTTTAAGTTTCTTATTGGGGATGATTAGCCCACTTCTCTAATCAGGCATCATCTGAACCTGATCCACGTCAGCTACCGTGGACGCCGTAGTATTGATCGCTATTTTTGAGTCTTCTGTATCTATTGGTGTTTTATGGGAATTAATTTAAAAAACTTTTTCCACAAAATAAGTTTTTCAAAGAAAAGTAAAGAACTCCATTAAACAAAAAATGAGCAAAAATAAAATCAAATAATCTACCAAGAGTGAAACTACCACAAATCAGCATCGATAAATAAATGAAACCCAAAACGAACAGAAATTACAAAAAATAACCGAGTCAAACTCAAAACGAGCAGAAATTAACATAATTTGGGCGCAAAACCCCTATGCCTTCTTAAGGCCAGAACAAAATTTGCACTTTACTGAAAAAATATAAATGTTTTTACTTTTATAACTTTAATAAATCAAATAATATTAACACTTTCTATTTTCAATCGAATGAGCTCTTTACGAAGTTCCCACGACAATTCCTTCGATACAACGTGCCCTGGTCTAAACAACAACAACAACAAAAAATAATACATTATGCCCACATGGATCTTTATTATTAAAATGCAAAGCATTCCAACGACTTTCGACTTTCAAAAAGGGCACTAGGCCTTTCGATTTCCAATCGAATGAGCCCTTTTGGAAACGACAACGCTTTCTATAAACACCTTATATGCCCCCAGGGCATAAATTACAACACTTACCCTAAGGTCTGTTATGGTGGTTGTCTTCCTCTAAGACCGTATTTCCAGAACTATCAACTACGTTAAACAAAATGGATATCTCAAAATTTTGATTGGATGTGTTTTGGGAAATTATGGGCGTGAGAGGGGCGGTAGTCGCTCTCCAATCACTTTCAACTATTAAAAATGGCCCTAGCCCTCCTAATTTCAAATAAAATGAGCCCTTTTGAATTTTCTACCACAAAATTTTCAATAAAAATCTTATATGTCCCCAGGGCATAACTTAAACCCTTGCCTTGAGTGCTGGGGGGGGTGTCATTGTCAAAGAGCTAATTTCCAGAAATTTCAACTTCGTTGAACAAAATGGCTATCTGAAAGTTTTGATTGGATGTGTTTGGAGGCATGGTGGGCGTTAGAGGGGGGCTAGTTACCCTCCAATCATTTTTGACTATTACAAAAGGCACTAGCCCTCTCAATTTCTAATTGAATGATCCCCTTTTGAAGTTATACGACAACTCTATCTATAAAAACCTTATATGCCCCCAGGGCAGAACTTACAACCTTTGCCCTTGGGGCTCTGGGGGATTTGTCATCCTTAAGTACATAATTTTAAGAACTTTCAACTACGTTGAACAAAATGGCTATCTCTAAACCTTGATTGAATGTTTTTGGGGAAATGGTGGGCGTAAGAGGAGGGTTAATTACTCTCCACTCACTTTTGACTATTAAAAAGGGCAATTTCTATTTCCAATCAAATGAGGCTTATTTGAATTTCTATAACAACTTTCTATATAAACCTTATATGCCCCCAGGGCATAACTTGCCACCCTTGTACTGAGGGCTCTGAGGAGGTTATCATCCTAAAAGACCTAATTTCTAGAACTTTCAACTACGTTGAACAAAATGGATATCTCAAAATGTAGATTGGATGTGTTTGGGAAAATGGTGGGCGTGATAAAGGCGTTAGTCGCTATCCAATCACTTTCAACTATTAAAAAAGGCACTAGCCCTTTCAATTTCCAATTGAATGAGCCCTTTTGAAGTTTCTACGACAACGCTTTCAATAAAAATTTTATATGCTCCCAGGGCATAACTTACAACCCTGCCCTGAGGGCTGTTAGGGGAGGGGATTTCATCCTTAAAGACCTAATTTCCAAAACTTACAACTACGTTGAATAAAATGGCTATTTACAAATTTTGACTAGGTGTTTTGGGGGAAAAGGTGGCCGTGAGAGGGGGGCTAGTTGCCCTCAAATCACTTTCTACTATTAAAAAGGGCACTAGCCCTTAGAATTTCAAATTGAATGAGCCTTTTTTCAAGTTTCTACGATAACGCCTTCTAAAAAAACCTTATATGCCCCCAGGGCATAACTTAAAACCCTTTCCTGAGGGCTGTGGGGGAGTGTCCTCCTCAAAAACATATTTCCTATCTGAAAATCAACTACGCTGAACAAAATGGCTATCTCAAAATTTTGAATGGATGCGTTTGGGAGAATGATGGGCGAATTTGGGAGAAGGTCTTTTGCATAATCGTCCTCAATCGTTTTAAGGACGCCTGACACAAGTTGACCAGACCAGAACAAGCAGGTTTCAGACCTGGCAAGGGCTGTCAAGAACATATTCTTACCCTCCACCTCATCCTACAGCAGGACGAGAGATTTCAACTGTCTGCTTCCGTCGCCTTCATCGACTTTGTTTCCACTTTTGACTCCCTTATCAGGAAAGAGCTTTGGAAGATCATGGTGGAAGACGGTATCCCTGCAGAACTGACCGAGATACTCAAAGGAGCCTATGAGCTAACACTCCAAACCACCCAGATATCCAACTAGAGGGCAAAACCATCGAGACTGTTGAAGAGTCCTGCTACCTTGGTTCTATCCTAACACCGAACGGAGGTGCAGAAGTTACCGTTAGAGCTCAAATAGGAAAGGCATCGGGTGTCATCACAAGCATGAAAAAGTCGCTTTGGAATAGACGTGAAATCGGCATCAAAACGAAGATGAACGTCTACAAGGCAACTGTTCAAACGATCCTGCTGTACGCCTGTGAAACTTGACCTTTTAAGACCGAAGAAACACGTTCACTAGAAATATTCGACGATCGCTGCATGAGACACATACTACGGGTCGGCCGATGGTTTCATATCTCAAACACTGAGGTTCGAAATCGTTGTGCCCAGAAGGCCCCCCTCTCGGTAATTATAAAACAACGACGACTGAAATTCCTGGGACACACACTACGACGGCCAGCTGGAACTATATCTCGCGATGTCCTCACCCGTGAGCCCCTTCCAACTTGGAAACGGAGACCAGGCGGCCAAAAAAAGAATCTCTGGCAGACATTCAAGAATGACCTGGATCCTTGAAGTGGCTTCCGACGACACAGACGTCGTTGGGATAAAAACTGGCTGAAGATTGCAGGAGATGCTGCTGCTGACAGATCACGTTGGACTAGGTCAGTCATCCCATCGTCTAATGGTGCCGGGTAGGATGGATCATCGTGTGGCTCCCGCCGAAAGTTATGTAAAGTAAGTAACCCACGGAGCAAGGATTGTAATATACGTAAGTTGAATATTATTAAAATATAAGAGTAGTATCCCCTTTTTGGATTTAAAATGGCCAATAGGGGCTGAAAATTAGAGCTACTAGTCCCTCAAGACATTATTACGTGTAGCTGCGCAATACAAGCGCAGCCCACGGATTTTAAATGGTCAGGTGACTCTGTACAGCCGGCCAACTGGCAAGACTCCCACGTCACACCAGTGTTTCTATGACAAGGTGTAATATGGATTACGCAATCTTGTTTCAGTATTAAAAAAGAGTTCAGTGTGTCAGCATCAAAGATATTGTAGTGGGTGCTTATGCACTACTGGATATTGAAAGCGTCAGCAATAGCGAAATGGAACCTAGAGTTCCTAAAGTAGCAGTAGAAATTCCAAGGGGTTGCTGACTAACCCTAGAATGAAATAAGATGTCTCAGGGCTATGTTATATCATTAAGCAAATTCAAGTCAGAAGAAAAATTATGTTTTGCGGCTAAAGTGAATATAATGCATATGCAGAGATTGCAAAACGTATTAAACGCAATAGAGAAATATATTGAAGAGAATAATCTGAATCAATCTATAAAAAAGAAGTTAGTTTGTTACCAGCAGAATTTTTAGTCTATAATTGGTAGTGTTAGGGTTGAAAATGGCGGGATTTGAGAAATAAAAAATCTTACAAAATCTAGTAAAATTGGAAAAGTTTTTAATTTTAGATGATGATTTTCTAAAGTTATCTCTTCAAAGAAAAATATTTTCTCAGGAAATGCTTAATGATATAATGGGAACTGATTCCCCATCTTTGGACTATTGCATGAATGTTTTAAATCGTGGCCCAGCTGCATTTACCCAATTTATAGATGTATTAATTGAGACAAGACAAAACAATATTGTGATTTTGCTTTTAACCACTACTTAGACGGCCATTTTGTAAGGCAACATAAAACCATGTCTAAGCATGTTTTCTGACATCCCATCTCTAAGAAGACATTCATTTTATTGACCGTGAGTCAATTTCATTTTGAAAGTAAGACAGTCAACATTAAAAAATGTTTTACACATGTCTATTATGCTTGTATACATTGGGCAATTGGTCATCTTGTGAGAATTGTACCTTTGCTGGTGACTATAATGAAAAGTTTAGATTATGTAATCTATGTAAATTAAATAAAGTATATGCTGTGCAAATTAAAGACTGTAAAACCTGTCTTGAAGGGATTTATGACTCTTCTACTAAAGGTTTTCTATGCTTCAATTTTCACTATGTTAGATGTGATCAATGAGAAAATACTTACCCTGGCATGATTGCAAAAAACCCTAAACGTGATTTCAGTTTACTGTTAAGAGACTGGTATCGTCATGGTTTTAAACAGTTTTGGGAAGAAGCAAATGGTCTACGCTTAATTTGCTGGAATACTAAAAGAGTCTATTTTTTACATCATAGCCTTGAAGATACCGGAT
This sequence comes from Artemia sp. Qi Xiang Cuo, assembly GCF_049724085.1. Classification (NCBI taxonomy): domain Eukaryota; kingdom Metazoa; phylum Arthropoda; class Branchiopoda; order Anostraca; family Artemiidae; genus Artemia; species Artemia sp. Qi Xiang Cuo. Next base: position 9,049,875 of record NC_142803.1, read on the forward strand.
ACTATGATTATAAACCTACAGACTTTTGTTTGGCTGTAACAGAAAGTGATCCTTCAAATGAGATTTTTTTGTGTGACATTGCTTCAAATAAGCAAATTGAAAAAGGTGAATTTTATAATATGAATCAGAATAGTATTAATAACTTTACAAAGAGATTCAATAAAAATGAAGTTGCAATACACTGCTGGAAATTTAACCCCTACTTTGCATGCAAAGATAAATACAAGTTATATCCTGACGATCTGCTACTATTTATCGTTTCTGATGTCTACCTATACATAGAAGAAGAAATCTAAAAGGATAAATTTTTTTTGTACTTATAAATGTTATTAATAAACAAATTTACATACATTTCTCAAGCATTTCACTCTTAGGGCACTAAAATTTATATTAAATAGGTAGGAAAGGGTATTTTCAACAAAAAAGTCGTTCCATCGAGGTTTGTCACCATAAATGTTGATTAACTCACTGTGAGTGTCTCCGCAACATCGAAAAACAAAATATAATAGTGCATGAAAATCACAGTTTTTGGTTGATAAACTTTGTACTCGCTTCCAATTTTGAATAATAGATTTCCCACTTTGCTCAAGAAAATAGTTAATGTGTAGCGTGCAGAACGTATACTTTAGGCCAAGGGGATCCAAAACTTTAGTATTCTTTCTTGTTGAAAAGATGCATAGCCAGTGCTCCGTCTTTGCACTTGATGGGCTATTGTTAACAATAATAATTGTGTTGTTAACGTGTTCAATGTGCTTCAGGATATTTGAAGGCAAGCAATGGGATTTGTATTTGGACATGTAAGGATCCAAACTGAAGACGTTGATTATTTGATTCATGTTCATGGTGCCAAGTCTAATAGAACACTGCCATCAGGTGTAATTTCCAAATTAGTCTCAAATTGATTTAGCGAGACTAATGCAATACTCTCTGTCAACGGTTCAGCAAAGGTACACTCTAAACGTACAGTACCCGTTCGGACAATAGTCATATCTTGAGTACCGGACAAATCCAATACAACAATACCATGAGTTTTCGCAAAAATTTCTTTGGTTATACCATTTTCATATAATTGTGAATCTTAATCTAGGGATTGCATTGTCAATTCATATAAGGTCCTGTACGATTTATCAAAGGATTTCACCATTGATAAATGATGAATCAGTACAGATACGTGTACCCGTAGCAATATGTCGTTTATTCGTGATTGCATGAGGAACGAGTAATTTTATATTATTTTCAGAGGCTCTTGATTTTTCTAGTGCCAAGGTAAAAGAACTTCTAGCTTTCTGTTTTTGGGAGTGAAGTATCGCCGACGTCAGATAGACTATTAAATCGGGTGCAGTGCCATATACTTTACGCAAAATAAAATTGGACGATGCGAGTTGTAGCTTTATATCAATTTTTACTTTGGGAGGTAACCATTGAGGTATATTAAATATCTTGTGATTCAATTTACCAATTAAGTTTAAATATGCACTTGTGACGTCTTTAAGTATACTGGTAGTGTCAGTGCCCGTTTGATATTTATATCCAATAGCCATACCTCTCAATTTCTTACAGGACATTGGAGTCATCAACATGAATTGTATATAGCTCGCATAGTTTGAAATATTGTTGCTCGAGTTGACCAATATTCCATTTATGTAGACAATCATTTGTCTAAATGAATTGTATAGTAAAAAATTTTAATAGGATAACCCATCGACCGCAATTGGGTTTTCATTATTAGATTTTCTGACAATGACATGCAGACCTAAAAATTTAGAATTCAAATCTATGAAATAATCTTCACTGGAATAAACTTGAAAGTGAATGTTTCGAGAGAGTGGCTGTTGCGGGTAGAATTGCTCATAGTTACCATGTTTTATATTGACATCTACTCTTCTGCATTGAAAAGATTTAGATATGAATCAACTGTGGAATGAGATTCTTAGTGGGGTAGATATGCCATTTCTAGGAAAAGAAATCCTTTTTTGATCTAACAATCTTTACTTTCTTGTTTGATGCTTGACGCTTTGGGGCTTACTTGAGGCTGACGACTGATGGGGTCATGTTTGCCCTTTTTAAGCCTTTTCCGCTTTTTCGCAATTTTAATCACTCAACGAGAGATCGGGCACTGGACCTGAGATTTTGTGTAACAGTTTCTTGAAAATCCTTCTCATAGCCTCAGTCATGTAGTGTAGAGGCCGAAAACCACGGATACCGGTGTAATACATTTTTATCCAGGGGTAGTGTAGAGCGAAAAAGCTTAGCAAACCAACTGCCAAAACCATAAACGGACATTGACGAACAACCCTTGTAAAAGTCCATTCTATTACCCAACTGTCGTGGTCCAGGAGCAGCAACATAGAAATTAATATCAGGACATACAAAATGAGTTCTATTAGCTATCTCACAGAATGGGTAAAAAACGATGTGTAATCACAGCCAAACCTTTTGTTATTCCTAGAAGTTTGCCCAGTTCACTTCTTAATGTTAACTGACAGAGCTCCTAATACATCTTAAATAAAAACTTCTTAAATAAAAAGTACATCTCACGGATAACCTGTTTACCTGTGATAAACCTCGACCAGGAGCCTATTGATTTTTGCGTGGAATGAAAGAAATATGTTAAGCTTATATATGATTACACAAGTAATGAAAGACCTTGAAAAAGAGTGTACCTGTATTTTGAAGGTTGTGGTTATGCAATCATTCTGTTAACATTGTTAATGAAGTGGGCTATTAGTGGCCAATGAAATGAACAGATAGATAATAACCAAATGCCACAGTAAATATGAAAATATAAAGAACTTTTGAACCGTGTGGCATATATTGATTGACGATTACCTTTTTTGGAAATTTATTTTGCCGGAATCGATCATTAGAATGGGGAGAAAGAGAAATGATCAGAAATTAAAAACTGATGGTGGTAATGAGAGTGGTTATAAATCAAATGAAAGCCTAACGTCAACCCCAAAAACTCTAACAGGGAAGAAAAAGCCTTCGCCGGAAGATTCTATTCTGGATTCGAGTGGAGAATGCTTACGACAGGAATGTGAGAAAACAAATGCAGAAAAAATTTTAAGAATTTTGGAGTTGTTGGAAACTTTACAATCAGACATAAAAGAAATTAGAGAGTCCCTTCATAATGTGAAGACTGATGCGCAAAATATACAAAAAACTGTTCGTGTATTGGGAGAAAGATGCCCGTGTGTGGAAGGTGATGCAAGAGAAACAAATAATAGGGTAGATAGTTTGAAGTCTAAGATGGAAAATTAGGATAAACTCGTGAATGATTTATTTACACAAGTTACATGATTAAAAATCAGTCTCTTGTGTTGCAGCATACGGAAAGAAAAAACAACATATTGTTTTGGAATGGGAGGACTGGTTCATTGTCAGATGCAAAAAATACCATTAAAAGAGTGCTGAATGAGGGATGAGAAATGGAAGTGAAGGATAGTCCTCCGTTTTCAGTGGTACATGAAGCGAGTGACTTTATCAAAATCTAAATTACTGATTATAAGGACCAATACGGCATAATGAAAAATGCAAAGAAATTAAGAGGAAAAGACTTGCAGTTTGGAAAACCAGTTTTTATTAGTGATGATTAGAAAGGAATTGGTGTTGAAAATAAAATATTTGATGGAGATAGGTGTTGAATGCTGGATACCACCCGTAGTACCACCGGTTCTTTCTGTTAAATCTGCAGTTAACGTTGAAAAGATTGAATGGTTCAAAGCGTTAAAAATGTAAATAGTGGTTTTGAACTAGTTATTTATAGTGTTTGGAAATTGTTTTTTTTAGAGAATATATAAAAAGTTATTAATTATGAAGGTTATTAAATTTTGGTTTGCTTATAAATGAAGTTGTGAGCCATATTAAGCCCACTGAATTTTATTTTGGGAGTCGATATGCGTATACATATCGACCGGTTTGTTTATTTGTTTTGTTTAATTTTTTTTTTCTTATGTCCGCTTTGACGGAATATATTTTGTTATTTTTTTTTGTATTTACCTCGGTCTAGATATATGTTTAGTAGATGATGATATTTTTCGCCACCACCACCCTCTACCGTCACATACATTAACTTTTATTGACGATGGTTAGAGATATCGTTTTACCTCCTGGGAACAGCAATGTCCTGCAACTTGAAAGTCGAAGGGTTGATTTTTCCAGCCAGTTTAATGAAAGAATAGATAGAATTTTAGATATTAATGCTACTGAGATTTTCACAAATGAGCCTTCAAGGTGGGTTTTTGCAGAATGGATACTATACATGTATTGTGTTGAAACGATTTTGCCCTAGACATTTTTTCTTTTGATTGTCAAACATTTAATTCTGTTCATAATTTTTTATCTTAATTAACAAATACTAGGGTCTTTCAGGTGATCGCTTTAACTGAAACGTGGTTAAATAATAATAACTCGTAATTACTGCATATCCCTGGTTATAATTTATATGTAAGGAATCGCGAGTATTACCAACATGGAGGCCTCGCAGCTTATGTTCAGGCTGATTATAAGGTTTCAATAAGAGAAGATCTTACAATATAAAGAGAGAAAGTTTGCGAGTGTTTTGTTTTACATATAACTAGAGAGAATTTGAATTTTTGCATTGTTGTAGTATATAGACCTCCACAGAGCCTGCTCCAAGACTTTATGGATCTATTTGAAGAAAAATTAATGAACTTCCTATTAACTCTATGCCATTTTTTATTATGGGGGATTTTAATATTGACCTTATAGATCAGTCATCTGCTAGCACTGAATTTATTAATAGAAGATTATCTAATGGGTTTCATCCTTGTATAAATATCCCTACAAGAATTACGGGAACATCAGCTAAGCTTCTGGATTACATCCTTTCTAATGTCCCCTTGAGTCTTCCCAGGGTCCTTATCAATGATGTATCTGACCACATTGGAGTTTCAGCTAGCTTTAGAACTGTCATGAAGGTGGTTAAAGGCAAAAAATCAAGGATTCCAGTGATAAGTAAAAATGCGATGGTAAAACTTAAAAATGATATAGAAAAGGTGAGTTGGTACGAGGTTCTAGGCGAAGTTCAGGACGCAAATTCAAAGTTTGTTTTATTTTATGAAAAGTTGCAGAGTTTGTTAAGTCAAGCAATCATATTGAAACCGTTTAATAGAAAGCACTCAAGTAAAAAACCTTGGATTAGTCCTGTGATTTTGAAGCAAATAAATGTAAGAGATAAATTGTTTAGAGCTCAAATAATTAACCCGACACAAGAAAATAAGTAATTATATAAAATTTATCGAAATAGGTTGAAAACAATTTTAAGAAATGAAAAAAAGAAATATTTTGAGAAAAAGTTTAAGGAGGTCGAAGGATGCCCTAAGAAAACCTGGGGACTAATAAAAGAAGTGATTGGATTAAAAATAAATAGTGTACCTGATGAATTAGTTAGTGTAATGGGAAAGACTTTGAATTCTGAAAAGGACATATGCAAAGAATTTCAGAGTTATTTTTCGAATATTGGTCTGAATTTAGCTATGTCAGTTGTACCTGATAGTGGTGATCCAACGTTCGAGTCCCTACTGAGGGACCCAATTGTTGTATCTCTTCACCTTAGACTTCTAACAGTTGATGAAATTAAAAAAATTATTTATGGGTTACGTAGTAATTCATCTAGTAGTGATCATAATACTCTAAAAACACTTAAATGTATTTTTCCTGTTATAGCTGAAGTTTTATGTGGGTTAATTAATGAGTGTTTTCGTCAAGGAAAATTCCCAGACTGTTTTAAAGTTGCCCGTATAACCCCAATTCATAAGGGTGGTATTCAAAATGATCCAGGAAACTATAGACCGATATCTGTTTTACCCATTATTTCCCGTGTTCTAGAGAAGTGTTTTAGTATTAGAATGATGAGTTTTTTGGAGGATCATAAGTTACTGGTAGAGACACAATTTGGGTTCCGTAGAAAAAGGACAACGGAACAGGCGATGATTTATTTGACAACTATTATTAATGAGGTATTAAATAAAGGTTTTAAAATAGGTGCTATATTTTGTAGACTGATGAAAGCTTTCGACACTGTGGATCATGAACTTCTACTTAAGAAGTGTGAGGTGTATGGTTTGAGGGGTAAATCATTAAATTTTCTAAGAAGTTTTTTAAGTAATCGTTATCAGTATGTCCAACTATATGATTCTTCTTCCGAAAAAAATCGTATTGAAATAGGTGTTCCGCAAGGATCAGTTCGCGGTCCTATATTATTCTTGATATTTATTAATGATTTACCAAATTGTCTGAATAATTTTTGCTATAGAATAAATGAACTAACGATAAATCTGACTAATGAAACAGTTTCACTTTTTGCTGATGACACGACAGCCATTAGCACAGCTAAGACAGCGGAGCTGCTGCAGATTTCCATGAAGGAATCAGCTAATAGAATTATAGCATGGCTGACGGTAAACCAATTAAGGATTAACATGGCTAAGTCTAATTTGATTATTTTCTCGTGATCATCAATTTTTTATCCGTGGATCAAGGAATTAGATATGCCCAATGGCGTTATAAAACGGACTGCGTCTTTTAAACACCTTGGGATTGTAATAGATGAAACTCTATCTTTTAAGGAACATGTAACTTTAACTAGCAAAATTCTGGTAAGAAATCTCGGTATAATGAAGAAACTCAAACATTGTTTTCCCAAGTCTGTCCCTCGCCATCTTTGTTTTTCTTTAATGCACCCGCATATACTTTACTGTTCGAGTATTTGGCTCTCTACTTCTTCCTCTATCCTAAAACCAATAAGAGTTCTACAAAATCATGCCGTAAGAATTTTAGCCGGTATATCTCCACGTATGTCTGTTCGAGAAATTTACCCAACTTTAAAAATTTTGCAGGCTGCAGGCATTCGTGTGTTCTACGTATTGTGGTTTATTTTTGTACTGCAGCAGGATGTTCAGCCTCGTTGTTTTGATGATTTATTGTCCATTAGGTCTACTGTTCATTCCCGTGATACAAGGGGTAGCGCCGACTTCTGTGTACCTAGAGGTATATCTTCTCGTTCATGTTTTTCCGTTTTTTATAGAGATACACGGAAATGGAATAGTTTGAATAGTGAATATGAATATGAACTTTTTGCTGAATATGAGTTTTGATTGATTGATTGATTTATTGATTGTGGCGGTTTTGTTTATATTATAGCCCCAGGAGAAACATAATATATGATATTATTTGTGTTTATTGCTTAGCATGGTGGTATGAGTAGTGTTGGTGCATAAGTGTTCTTTTTGTTATAAGAATTTTATTTTCTCTACCTCCACTATAGAAAAGCTTTTCCTGTTAGGGGAAGACGTAATAATTGTTTGTTGATATGTTTTTTTTAAATAAATCTTTCTTTCTTTCAAATCTTTCTTTCTTTATGGTAGTGGTGAATGTGTTCAGTAGAAGTTTTTCGTTCAAGAAGACGTAGGAGGGGGACATTGCTTTTACCGACTATCAATCTCTCGACAACGAATGCATAAAGAAATATACAATTGTAAGATGAGAAGGCGGCTGCATAGTCTGCATAGATAACATTCTGTTTACCACTGAAATTCTCTACTTTTTAATAAAATATTTAAAACCAAGATACTCACTTAAATTCTCATTGAGGAAAATTTTTCATTCTCAAAATGATTGGTAATGTAAATTTTCCTCTGTTCCGGTGAATAGTTGAATGTGAATCTGCCATTTTTTCAACATGCAATGTTTTAGTTTATAACTCGAAATAAATCACTCATGTAGCTGTATTCCCCATAGGATATAATTTCATAGGGTTAATCATCAGAGTTAAAATTTGCCACTGCGCCCTCATCCGAGAAGTCAAAGGGTCTTACTTTTGTATTAAACGTACGATCCTTTCTTAGGATATTAAATTTCTAAGAATACAATCAACAAGAGCAACTTCATACCTTCCCTAAAATTTAATGTCGGGGGGCTGAGTTTTGTCCAAAAATTGCTCGTCTTATTCGAATCGTCATAAAGACGATCAGTGACATTGGACGTTAATGTCACATAAAAATCATTAGACACTATGAATGTCTTCAGCGGCAATTTCAAAATCAGAATCAGAGTTGTATCCTAGCCATCAAACAAGCAACTATCTCTTACCCTTGCGAGTACGAGTCTTTAATACCTTTTTCATATGATACATTCAACTACTTCTAACTTTCTGAAATTCATAACCATAAGAACTGCCAAGAATCTCGTCATCTTTCATATCACAAAGACAACACGTTACAGGCTTAGTGTCTAAGACCTTTGACCCTTTAAAACTTTTAGTGGACCCCAAGTAATCCCCCTTTCAAAAATATTTCTTGTTCGATTGATACGAACAGCATCACCAACATTAAATTTTTACTTCCCAGCCTTTCATTAAGATACTGTTTAAGAAAGATGTTAAGTTTATTGCCACTATGATGAACTTCAAGAGGACTAACATTGGACAATGATCAATGAGGATGTTGATTATAAATCAACATGATTTTACCTAAATATTGAATAAAAGCAGCTGTATTTTTGAATGTACAATAACTTGAAGTTAAAAGTCAAATGGTTCTTATCAAACGTTCAGCCAATGCTACCTTTATCGGACTATGACTATGATAGAGTACTGCATTAGATTTCAATAAAACCTTTTTTATATACTGACTAACAAATTCACTTTCGCGATCTGCTTGAATTTTTCTATATGAATCTTGTTCAAGAATGCTTTCAAGAGCTTTAGCAACTTCATCACCTTTCTTTGACTGCATTGGAACTGCATAAACATAGTGACTAAAAACAATTACTTCAAAAAAATATATCTGGACGGTCTACTATGACGTCTTTGAATCTCGTCTAGAGTCAAAAGATCTGCTTGTAATATATACAAGGGGAAAAGGGCTTTAGTTCTTCAATAGTCCTGACCTCTGGTCCTATGATTTTGATGAAGAGAGTAACTGGGTTCCTTCTGTAAATACTCATTTGCTAGTTTCTTTCCAACTCTGACAACTTGAGCAAGCGTAGTGGGAGAACTTAAATTTCTCACTTCTCAAATATTTTCATAAATACCTTCCAAAACTTGATTAATTTTGAATTTAATAGTGGTATGAAGCGCCCACTTCCCTTTTCCATACTAAATGATGGGGAAAGACGCATTTGTTTAACATCCTTACTAGGCCGACTTGGCGTGTTATCCAACGATATATCTCGTGATATTTCTTCAAATACCCTTGATGGTTTTATATTATATTTATTCCCAATAAGACTTTTAGAAAAATTTGACGATTTTAAAAGTTTATATAAATGACTATCAAAAGATTCAAGTCTTTTACGATTTGCAATGAAATCTGATAACAAATCAATTAAATTCTAATATTTACCCTAGATTATAACCTCATTCTTTTTCTTGTCAATTTGTTCATTTTCAGCGAGATAAGTCAAGAGTCTTTTACTTTGAAATAAGTCTACAGCACTTGTTAAAAAATTTTCTTCTTCTTTTTTTTTTTTTTGGCTTTTTCAAAGTTTCAAAACTTTCAGAAGGTTGATTAATGACATTTAGTTTGAGCGGTCTTTCACGGTAATTTTTATGTTTATTGACAGGTCGAAGGGCATTTTGAAGCCACATTAATTATTCATCATCGGCAATTGTTTCATTGTAAATATATTTATCAAGATTATCTTCAAAGAGCTCTTTTGGTAAAAGAGCAAGTTTAATTGAAGTCAGTTTTAGGGTTTCGTCAGTTCTAGAGAATAGTGTTTACAAGTTCGGCGATTATCGGTAGTAACAATAAAATGAAACTACCACCTGCTTGAACAAGTGGTTTTCTTTTGCTATTCTTTTCTTTTTGCAAGCTAGGGCATGTACAAGTGAACGATGTTGTTTTGTCTGTTGTCTAACACCTTCTGACAGTTGAACATTGCCTTCAGTTAAATTTAAACAAAGTTCAGATAAGAGGTTGATGAATTCATTGTCAATATCATGTTTGAGTATAGCTTTCCTAAGCCGCTGTTTTAGAATTAACTAGGACGGAAAATAAATGTTTGTTTTCATGTATCTTCTTGGGCGTCAAGATGGCAACTGACGACCTTTTTTACTATTCACGGGTATATATACAATATTTTTATTATCAAAAATATCAGTGACTACACGTAATTCTTCGGGCGTGTTTTAATTAAGTTCCAATAAAATGTATCCATAAGGTTTATTTGTGGCTTGGTTGTACACGGAAAGTAAAAATTCTGGTTCGCCAGGGTAGATTTGTTTGTTAAGAGTTATAATTAAGGGGGTGTAACTTTTAATCCAGAACTAAGGAATAAGCGCTAGAAAAGAATGGATTATGTTTTAGGATATTATCAGCGTTGTGCTGAGAGACCAGCGGCATCAGAGGGGTTTGTAGCTTGGCGGGTGGGAGCTTGTTTAGGCAGCACGATAGCTTAATCTGTGGGAGCTTGTGTAGGCAGCCCGGCAGCTCGATGGGTGGGAGCTTGCATAGTCAGCACGGCAGCTCGATGAGTGGGATCTTGTTTAGGCAGCGTGGGAGCTCGATGAGGGGGGGGGAGCTTGAGTAGACATAATGATCGAAAGCCTCACAGGGTTCGCACCATTGACCTTAACCCTTTTTATTGGGGGTAAAAAGGCTGGGAAATCCCAGAAAAGAAAACAAAATTTAGTATAAAACAAAAACATTATTTATTGGAAATATATGGTTAGAAATAGCCCCTCTTGAGTCTAACTCACTCCCTTCTAGAAACCACCTACAACAGCCACAGAAAAGCAAGATCCTTTTTTGGTATAAATATTTAAACACGTTTGCCATTGCCCGGAAATTCTTCCCCCTCTCCAGCAACATGTTTTTCCAAAGAAAATCCTTTTACCCAAACCCGAGAATTTTTATATCTAAATAGTGGATAAAATAGGCGTGGTACGTGCTTTGGAAATACCCAGCCAGAACTGGTGTTTTCAGATTGCCAAAAACCCTCTCCAGTCTTATATGTAGGTATCTTAAGCTTTTGAAAATATGCTATTAATCATCTAAAGAGCCGATAAAATCCAAGCCAAGAAATTGAAGTTCATGCCACAATTGAGAATAGGGAATTATTTAAATGGTTATAAAACAGGCCTAATACGTGTCTTAAAAATACCAATCCAGTAAATTCATCCCCCATATCCCTTTCCAAGAAAGCAAAGAGTAGAATTTTTGAGAAATAAACCCGACAATCACTAAACTTTGGGGGGAGGTGTATATATTATTTTTTGCTTAATAAATCCTTTCATTAATAAGTTACACTTCACCTTAGTATGCTGTTGTTAGAAACACCCCTTACGCTCAATTTCGATCCACCTCCTCTCAAATAAAAAATATGTCATCTCTTCAGGCTAATCAAAAGATTTATCACGCGCCAATTTTGCAGGCAAAAGACCTTTTCCATGTAATTACGGCTAGGAATAACACCCTCTTGTTCACAACAGATGTTTTGTTAATTATAGACAGAAGCAATTGGCTTTGACAAAATTAATGGATTCTATGCTAAGGTTTAAACGACTGTCTTTAGGCGTGGTACAAAAAGGCACCTTTTTCTAATAACGATATTTATTAGAGAAAAGATAAATTTTTCTGAATAGATTGATTTTACAGATGCTGAAAGGAGGATTGGGGTATTTATATACTAAATAGGGGATAATATGAGCTGAAAAAATGAGTATAATCATCATAAAGTGTGAAGGAGGAGGGGGTACGAAAAATTAGGGTTACTCTCGAAATAATAGTAATGTAGAAAGAAACTTACTTCCTGGTAACGAGACATATTCACTTTTTTAGAGAGATGTGTCACTTTCAAAATTTGAAATAGGACTGATGTAGAATCTAATTTCCGGTATCTATTTATAGTGCCCTGGACACTAAGGAATTACATGGGGACTTCTATTTATAGTACCCCACGGACACAAAGGAATTGTATGAGGACTTCTATTGGCAGTGCCCCGGAGCTCGAAGGCATTGCTTGGTACTTCTATTTATGATGCCCTTGGGACAAGGTAAAGATCATACAGGGGGTCTGGGTGTCTTACAAAAATTCAATAGACTCTATAACGGTTCACCCTATAAAAAAAATGGATACGAACTGTGACAAATAAAATGGCCGCCCTGATATATTTGGGAATATTAGGCTAATATAGGTTCTAAGGAGAATCTTAGGTTTTTAATGGAAAAGTAAGGGTTGTCTAATAGGGAAACAAGATTGTGTCATCCATATTACACTTGGTCATAGAAAAAGTAGTGTGACGTAGGAATCTTGCCAGCTGGCCAGTTGTAGGCTATATGGGTACTTGATCATTTAAAATCCATGGGCTGCACTTTTATTGTACATGTGCGCGTAATAATGTCTTGAGGGACTATTAGCTCCACTTAAAAAACCCCTATCGGTCATTTTAAATCCAAAAAGGGGATACTACTTATAATGTCTAGTCGGAAGGGGTGGTAATTTTGAATTTAGAGGGATCTCATTCAATTGGAAATTGAAACTTCTAGCTTATTCTTAAGAGTCAAAAGTGATAAATGGACAACTAGGCCATGCCTCACTTTCCCAAAGAGCATCCAGTCACAATTTTGACATAGCCTTGTTGTTCAAAGTAGATCAAAGGCCAAATAACCATGCCTCAGGGGTTGCCCTCCAACCTCGATCTTGGGAAAATGGCTCTGAGTTAAGGAACTTAATTATTGCTATTTTGATACATGCATTTAGTGATTTAAGTGGTAACTTCGATTTACGGTGTAAGGGCTGTAAGTTATGCAAGTTGCTTGTTGTTACTTTGATACTTTGTTTACATTAATACCTTGTTTTCTAAGATACATTCTGTACTTTCTTACTTTGGTACTTTGATATTGTTACTTTGATACTAGTTTTGATACTTTGATGAAATTTTGATATTGAAAAAAAAATCTTATTTTGAACTAAAGAATTTTTTTTAAATTGAAACTTTGCAGTAAAAAAACAAACAAATATTAATTAGGAAAACCTTCCTAAAATGGAGTTTTTCGAAGAAAAGTAAAGGTCACGTTAAACTTAAGATCAGCAGATACAAATGCCTGTTAAAATTCAAACTCATAACGACCCGAAATACTTTTAAAGAATAAATGAAACCCAAACTGACAGAAATTAAATAAACAATCATAGCAAAAAACATACAATAGGTACTAAAATGAATAAACAAATCTTAAAACGACTAAACCTTGACTTGAATACGCAAATCAAGGTTAAAACTGACAAAAATATTTTACTATTGAAGTATAAATGGAGCCCAAAACAAACATAATTTAAATAAACGATCATAGCAAATAAACATGCAATAGGAGTAGAGAGGGAGGTGCTACCTTTGTGGCATGTTTGAAACAGGTTTTATGCGGCCATGCCCCATAGAAACAAAAATGAATTCTTGTCGAAAAGGGGCATGTTTAAGAGCTGACGTCACAAGACTTGTTTTGTTTCTTAAGCTAATACGAAGGTGATGACATGCCAATTCAAAACCAACCACGACTCTATCGAAATGTGGCACGTATAGGCATCATGTCAAAAAACTGGTTTTTGTTCTATAAGCTAATATGAAACCAATGGCAAAAGTTCATTTGCATTGAATAATTAAGGGTTTGCTGGAATTCAGTGGTAGAGTAAGTACTTTGAAATAAAGATGGCAGTGAGAGATAAACCCCTTTTTAAAAAATGGATGTCTTTTCAACTTAGGATTTATAAATACATACTTCTAAGGTGTAGAATGTACAAAAATAAAAGTAGACATTTTATTTGTAAATATATTTGTTTCCTTTATGTATAAATTAAATTTTTTGGAAGGAGATTGTATAAAACATTTAGTTAAAAATTTTTGATGGTTTTCGTTCAAATAAGAAATTTTGTTTATCACTGGTTTCATATCAAGTGGGACTCTTGTTAAAACGGATTTAAATGGCCATGTTCACTGGAAAAGGGTGATTCTAACCCTCTAAATAGCTCCCTCTTGAGATATTGTTTTATCCTTATATCCTTTCACTCTATACCTTCATCTCTGTTTCTGCTAAGCCTTTAGTATCTGTTCTATCTAGTATTCATTCATATAGAAAAAAAATTGCCTGTAACGGTGAATCGATAAACACTTTATTTTAGATAAGATATTATCTTATAAAATACATGGTTGTGTCTTCTTCCACTGTCAAATCCATATACACTTTGAGTGTCTGTTTTGTCGGTGTCGGGTAAACTTCGAAAGGTTAAATTTTCGTTGTTTTCTTTCTTCTTTCTTTTTTGTTTAGCACTGAGGACAGCTTGAGGGAGGTCCTTGTAGAAATATTTGCTTGTTTCTTCGTCATCATGGTTTGCCACTGGCTGACAAAATCCTTGTTTTCTCACCTGTTTTGACTTTATTTTTCATTTTATTATTTTCTGATTAGAGAGCCTAAGTGTTGAAGTTTTAACTCCTATTTTCTATCTAAAATCTTGAATTTTGTACTTTTTCCTTGAAGAGATACGGTTTTATATGTTTCGTTCCCCATGCCCAATTGTAGCAAACCAAACCTAGAAGATTAGAAGAGGGCTTATTTGATCGTGAATCACAAATATTACTGACCTTTGAGAATAACCAAAAATTGGAGGGTAGCTAGCAATTGTTCCACGCCTCTTTTTACCCATATAATGACATATCAAAATTTGGCATTATTAATTTGTTTTAAACAGTAGAAAGGTCCAATAATTTATCTTTGGGGAGGAAATGATCCCTTATAGTCCAAGAAGAAGGAACTACAAGTTACGCAGTTTGCCCACCGTTCACATATAGTATTTCTCATTGCAGAATAGGAAAAAAATTATAATGGGAAGTGGTATTTTTTGGTGGGAAGGGGGTCCTTGAGTGGTATAACGCCCTTCCGGGGGAATAATTTTTCATGGTAAGATTCAGGGAAATTTCTGAGCCAAATTTTACACAGAAAGCAGGAAAGGATTTCTTGTCAAAATTTGAAAAACAATCAGAAATTCCATTTATAAAACCAAGTTTTAAGCTTAAGAGAAACAAGAGCCATTTTAAATATGAGTGGAGCGGCTCCTTTCTCAACCCTTGCTCTTTAAGCTAGTCAGTTTTTTTTATCGTTCTATGACTCGTTCCTTTAGGAATGAGTCATAGAACACAAGGGCTGTTGAATTTGAAGTATTTTTACATAACTTGCTTTTCAAACAGTTCGTGGTCACGAACTGTAAGTAAGGAGCGACGCGGCTCAATAGTAACCGAAACTCTGAAAAACGGAATTTTGGGTATCAGTAGATACATCAAAAGAATCAGATTTTAATTCTGATTTCAAATATATAAGTTTCATCAAGTTTAATATTACTCATCAAAAGTTACGCGCCTGAGAAAATTTGGCTGGTTTTCGAAAAAACGGGGAAAGATCCCCTAAAAGTAATTGAACCTTAATGAAATTCACACCATCATATTTAGCGTATCAGAAAACCCTACTTTAGAGGTTTAAAGCTCCTATCTACAAAAATGTGGAATTTTTCGTTTATTTCCAGAAGAAGGATCACGGGTGCGTGTTTATTTGTTTTTTTTTTCCAGGGGTGATCGTATTGACCCAGTGGTCCTAGAATATCGTGAGAGGGCTCATTGGAATGGAAATTAAAAGTTATAGTCCCCTTTTTAAGTGACCAAAAAAAATGGGAGGGCAGCTAGGCCCCCTCCCACGCTCTTTTTTTTCTCAAAGTCACCCACTTAAAATTTTGAGATAGCCATTTTGTTCAGCATAGTCGAAAATCTAATAAATATGTCTTTTACGATGACTTAATCCCCCACAGTTCCCAGGGGAAGGGCTGCAAGTTATGAACTTTGCCCATTGCTTACATATTTTTTTGGTTATTGGGACGTATACAGACATTTTCAGGAAGAATTTTGTTCGGGTGGGGGGGGGCGGGAGGAGGGGCTATCTATTCTAATTAAACGGCCTTTGTGATTCAGGGGTTTGTGAATTAAAAAATTTTTAACTTTTAACGTAGAGAGCGTGGTATTGACTAAGGGGAGAACCCCATCATATACGTAATAAAAAAAAAAACAATAAAAAAAAAGAAGCGATACGGCTCAATAGTAATCGAAACTTTTAAAAACGGAACTTTGATGTCAATAAATGTATCAAAAGAATGGGCTTATAATGCTGATTCTAAATATATGAATTTTATTAAGTTTAGTATTACTCATCAAAGGCTACGAGCCTGAGAAAACTTACCTGATTTTCTACAGAGGGGTGAAATATCTCCTAAAAGTAAAAACAATTTGATGAAAATTACACTGTTAGATTCAGCATATCAGAAAAACCTATAACTTAGGTTTCGAGCTCATATCTGCAAAAATCTGCAACTGTGTATTTTTTGCCAGAAGAAAAATATACGAATATAGAAGTTCGTTACGTAAATTAATTTGTAAATTACGTCAGAACCAAATTTAGAGAGCCATTTAGCAAAAGAAAAGTAAATTTTTTATGCAAATTTTGCTTACTTATTCAATGCCGGCGAGCCAAAATCAAAGCTGCATTAACTAAAAAACGATCAGAAATTAAATAAAAAAACAAGTTTTTTAAACTGAAAGTAAGGAGCGACATTAAAACTTAAAACGAACAGAAATTATTCCGTATATGAAAGGGGTTGTCCCCTCCTCAACGCCTCGCTCTTTACGCTAAAGTTTTTATTGTTTAAAAAAAAAAGTTGTGAGAACGTCAAACTTTAGCGTGAAGAGTGAGGCGTTGAGGAGGGCACAGCCCCTTTCATATACGGAATAATTTCTGTTCGTTTTAAGTTTTAATGTCGCTCCTTACTTTCAGTTTAAAAAACTTGTTTTTTTTATTTAATTAGAGTAAAGAGCGAGGATTGAGAATGCGACTGTAACGGCAAAACTTCTGATCATTTTAAGTTTAAACCTTGCTCTTTACTTTCAGTTGAAAAAAGTTGTCTTTTCATTTGTTGAAAAGACATTTGTTTCATTTGTTGACGAACAGAAATTATTCCGTATATGAAAGGGGCTGTGCCCTCCTCAACGCCTCGCTCTTTACGCTAAAGTTTTTATTGTTTAAAAAAAGAGTTGTGAGAACGTCAAACCTTAGCGTAAAGAGCGAGGCGTTGAGGAGGGCACAGCCCCTTTCATATACGGAATAATTTCTTTTCGTTTTAAGATTTAATGTCGCTCCTTATTTTGAGTTTAAAAAACTTTTTTTTATTTAAAGGCTGCGAAAGCGGAGGGTTTGGGGGCGGCAGCCCCCCAACTGTGCCTCCTAATCCCTGTACGTTTTAAGGTTCAACCTTGTAACTCAGCCTCTTTAACTCTTTAGAAAACGTAGTTTTTTTCAAATAATTAAATTATATAAAAGGGGAAAACTGAGTTTTTAAGTGGAAGTAATAAGCTTCTTTACAACCAAAATATTTGTCATTTTTTTTTACAATAAAGTAAAAAAAAAACCTAAATATAATATAAGGTAAAAGTCTGAATAGAATATAACGAAGTGGATTTTTGAATGAAATAAACAACGGTTATCAAAACATAAATGAACCGGAATTGTCCTGCAAATAAAAAGGGTCATATTTACAAACCTCTAAGTTTTTTATGCTAGTTTTTTTTTCCATTAAGACTTTTCGTTATTCGTATCGGTTTTAAACAATAAAATTCGTGGTTTGTTTGGAGGAGATTCAATTATCAGAACATTTGTCATCGTAATTATTCTCAAATTCTCAACGTTACAACTATAATCTTCTCAACACATTTTTGGCATTTAATATCTTAGATGGTTTTCAATTGTTGAAGTTCTTGCACTAGCTTCGTTAAATAATTTTTGCTCTTTTATTCTGATAGTTAATAAAATGTAAAAATAATTTATAAAAATAAAAACGAGTCATTTATAAATTTTAATTGTGAAGCTAAAACCTCACTTATCCTTTGCCACAGCTGTTTTAAAGCTATCTTTAGCAATTTGGTATTTTATAAGATAAAAACAGTAGGTTCGAATCATTATACTGTTTTAGCTGATTTATGGCTAGTTGTTGCTGTTATCAACTAGTTTCTAAAGTTAATTTCATCCAAAGAGCATGTCCTTGCTTGTTCATTTTCTTCATAAATAATTTATTTATTTAATACAAAATTATAGAAAAATTGTGCGGAGAATATTTGTAAGTCGGAAAATATCGATTGGAGTAGTAATATTACGATAAAATTTGTCTCTGCTTTGCCTAATAAGTCACAACTATGTATTTTTAATTTAAAGGAATAATATTAAGAGAAATTAAGTACGTGACAAAAAAAATATTCTGTTTTTTTTTTTGGAACACCTATTTTGGAACATTTAATTTGGCATTCAACGTCATTACCTTATAAAAAGGCTATTTTTATTGAATGCAACAAATTTTTTGTCACATGTAAATTTTATTAAATACTGGGGATATACAAAAATATATTTTCTTTTTAATTCCCACAATGTGACAAGAATTAAAACGCAAAAATATGGACTAAATTGCTTTGTTTCAACCTATGATTCCTAATCTGAATGTGTTCCAAAAAAGTATTTATATTTGAAAAATAACCCTTATAGATGGCATCTTTTACAAAGCATGAAACCAACCTATTCCATTGAACGAATTTACTTTTCTTAAGATGAAAAATATATTTATTTTGAACCTATAATTACCTAATTTGATTATCCGTTTTGAAAGTTCATCTTTAACCTAATAAGTCAAAACTAAAATAGAGATTTACACAAAATAAAAAGGCCAAAAAAACGCCACAGCTTCTTTAAAGTCCTTTGCTAAGCAAAGGACATTATTAAAAAAATGTGCAACTTATAAAATTTCACTACAATCATTCAAAACCTTCATCCATTATTATGCATTATTTCGTTCTTCATTCATTCTTTCCAGTATTCTTCTAGGATCTTTCTGAATCCATATGTCCTGAAAATATTGTTATTAATTAATTAATCGCTTCAATAGTATAAGAAACTAAATATAGCATAAGGTAAAAGTCTGAATGCAATATAACGGAGTGGATTTTTGAATGAAATAAACGACGGTCATCAAAACATAAATGAACAGTGATTGTACTGTAAATGAAAAGGGTCATGGTTACAAACCTCTAACCTAATTATGGTAGTTTGTTTTTTCCAATAGGACTTTTTGTTATTCGTATGTTTTAAACAATAAAATTTGTGGTTCGTTTTGAAGGAGAATCAATTACCAGAACATTCTTAATCATAATTATTCTCAAATTTTCTATTGCTCTTTAGCCTAAGCAACGAATCTATAACTATCTCCAAAAAATTAACTACTGATGTTTTCATATACTTTTACTTAGGCAAAGACGGGAGCTTTAATGGAAACCAAAACCCTCTCTCCCCAAAATATACATTTTATTTAGCAGAATGTTTCTGAAGTAACCCATAGATATAAATGGTTTCTTTTTTTTTTTTTTTTTTTATACTAAGATGTATTTTGGCATAATGGCTGCGTATAGACAGAAATTCTCATAATCAATATTATCATTTTATTTCTTTTTAAATAAAAATAAAAATAATTTTAAATTTAAGAAAGTAAAATAAAGGAGACGCAGCAAAAACTGTCGCATTCTGAGATGGTATAATGTCATAAACAAATTAAATACTCTAACTAATAAGCAAAATAAAACATTTTTTTCTTATCGCTATTTATTTCTATCTTTCTATCGAAGTTTCTAATTCAAAAATGTTTTAATACTGCATCATATGTTTCCGTAATCTTCGACGGATTTCATTGTGGTGGATAACGCAAAACTACACTTAGTTATTGTACCAATGACAAGGACAGTTGGAGTAACTCAAAAACCGTGTTTTATCCACTTTTTTCTGTTGTAAAATTGTGTTTAATCTCGTTGCCTCCCTTTCAAATTTTCATGCCAAAAAAAGTATTCCTTAATGTTTAACATTATAAGAGTGTGGATGACTATGTCTGAATCAAAGGGCTATATCTGATCCAATCTTAAAGTACGACCTACATCTAACTTAAAGCTTTTTGTCCTCCCCTATTACATCTTATGTATAATCAGTTTTTTCCTTGGGTGGTTCATTGGGTCTTAGTCAACTTTCCTGGATATATTATAATTGTTTCTACGGTTTGCTTTGGGTTGTTATAACATTCTCAAGGTTAGAATCCCTGCTTAAAGCTTCACAAAACAAATTATTTTTAAGTAAATTAAGTCTTTCAAATGAAAGCATTATTAGGACAATTTTTCAAGGGGACTCGTCCAAAAATATTTTAAGGGGGGATTTTCTGAAAGGATATTATTGTCTGGAGAGAATTTTACGGGGGGGGGGGGGGGTAGTGGCCAGGAGCTCCCGGGTACAGAACAAAGGTCCTATGAATGACGGGAATTGGTCATGGAGAGAAAACCAGATTTACCGTCATTATTTGAAAAATGATCAGAAACTTAATAAAAAAAGTAAGGACCAGCTCTAAACTGAAAGCAACGGGAAATTACTTCATATATAAGTGAGTTTGACTATTTGTCCCAACTTTTTAAGAGCGACTCCTGAAACCCAAAGGGTAACGTAAATTAA
Organism: Artemia sp. Qi Xiang Cuo; assembly: GCF_049724085.1. Lineage (NCBI taxonomy): Eukaryota > Metazoa > Arthropoda > Branchiopoda > Anostraca > Artemiidae > Artemia > Artemia sp. Qi Xiang Cuo. The sequence goes on from NC_142803.1 coordinate 9,070,454, forward strand.
GATAAAGGATGCTGCACTAGATCCTTAAGGTCCATCCCGGTGGTGCTGATCTCCGTCTCAAGGCCTTTCAGCCAGAAAGTGCAAGGGGGGATGGAAGCCAGCCACCCTAAGCTTTCGGACACCTTTCCTGTTTACCTTCCCCAGATTTCTCCAGGTACCCCTTTGGAGCTTGGTCAACTCTGACTGAGCTTACTGACTCACGCCACACTAAACCCCGTCCCAAACCAAATAATTGGATAGACTAGGATTCGAACCCTCACCCTTTTGGACAAGGCATTCTAAATATAGCGCACCAATCCACTCGACTAGGAACCCAAAGCGTATCTAATTAGGATAAAAAGCTCTTTTAAAAGGACCAAAAATAACTCTCATAAATAGAGAAGTATCGAGGAGCAAGGTAAAGAGCAAAGTTTCACCCCCCTTATTCATGGAATAAATCCTTTTCTATTTTAGTTTTAATCCTGGTCCTAATTTTCAATTGAAAAAACTTTTTTTTAATTTAATTTACACAAAAAAGAATGGACAGTTCATAGAATAAAAATAAGCACAAACTAGAAATTGAATCTTTGAATATGGCTATGTATTGTACATGTTTGACAACCAACTTTTAGAATTAGGGCAATTATGTGAACAATTTAGAGAGCATTAACTTGAATAAGTAAGTATCCTTACAGCTAGTATTGAATCTGAATGAGTTCTTGACCTATCAGATATATTTGGCACAGAAAAACTCGTATTTATAAGAGTCCCAAAGTTAATATTAACTTTGTTTTGGGGACGGTGCGACTTCAAAATTATAATTGCTGCAAAGGTTAACCATAATTGAATATACCTTACAATACATTTAGGTTGTATTGTTTGACGTCAATAAGCCACTTACTGTTGACCTACTACAAAAAACATATACAATATTGCTTTTTGACCCTTTGCAAGACGATAACAGTTGACAAAATAGATGGCTCTTATTGAATTGCTATATAATCAATAGAAAAATTCGTGAATCTAAAAAAAGGCAGTTTGCCTATGCCCGTAGATGCATTCATCAAAATAATTTAAATCTAATCAAATTGGGTTGAGTGTCTCGCTTTATTTACTATGTTTTATGGCACAGATAAAGGAATAGTATTACTAGCATTACAACTACCTCTTGGTACGTTATAATTCATTCATTTACAAAGAAATTGAAGCTTAAAGACTAATAAAACAGTGGAACTTAAACAGTAAAGAAATTGGAGCGAAGAAACAGCAATATTATAAAGTTGATATGTATTTATTATAGTCAAATTTTATAGAAGATAAAACATACGCATTTTTAAATGTTAACAAATAACTCTTAATATGGCAACATTAATTAAATCTGCTTATTCCAAAAAGTTCATTAAGTGGACACACGCTTTTGAAAGCATCGCGGGATCTATTGTTTCATTGCTGTAGTTAATTATGAAGAAAAGAACTGGATAAATAATGCTTAAAGGAAGCTCCTTAGAATCTATTACTTATTAAAATATAATCCTGACATGGTAAAAAAACGAACAAAGATAGGACTAAGCCTGAAAACAAACAAACATCAGATGTACATGTTTTTTTCCCTTAGAATTGATAGTAGAAAGTTAAAATGACATCAACTCATTGAGCTGTGAAGGATTTTCTATATTTAGGACTTAGGAAAAAGTTGTCCCGTGGTCTTGGAGGATTAACATAAGGGGTTCACCACTTTTAAAGGCAAAAGTGGCGCAAAGGGGTTGCTATGCCACTTACTGGAGGGGAGATCCCTCGTCGGCCAAAATAGTGGGATTTCCGTGGTTACTCCAACGGTTCCGTTCATACTAGCGTGATCGGATGGTCCAGGGCCACTTTTAAAAGCCAAGATTTACCTATAAGATTTCTAACTATCTCTTTAGACTCAACCTAGGCTGAAAAGTTAAAAGAGTACATAGTATAAAAAAAGGTCTTACTGTATTCACTTCACGCTGTATAAGAACTGATTTAAAAAAAGACTCTTTCTCCCAGCCCGCTCCGCTAGACGGGTAACTGCGACATGGGGTACGGGGTGGTAAATTAATTTTTTCAGCCAATCCTAGGTCTTTGCCAAGAATGGCAAAGATTTGCATCTTATCTCACAGTCAGTCACTTAATTGAGGTTTGTAATGAACCAGGAGAAACCAAAAATATTCTCAAGAAGAAAGCTATCACCAAACTCCTATGTGATGACATATTACAAACAGCTATAGCTCAACTATCCTCCATCAAAAAGGACATAGATTCCACATCGAAGCTAGTTAAGCCTGTTGACTCAACTGCTAATCAAATCGACGCCATTGCCCGAGTCAAAGGCAAGAAATCTAAGAAAAAACGGCAAACTTTCCATCCCAGTCCAAAATTACCACCAATGATAATTCGTCGGCTTAAGAAGAATTTCAGTATTCAAATCAAGCAAATGATGAAACTTCGACCACAATGGATGTTTAAATGTATACTATGCAAGATTTTACGTTTCTCACAAAATTATCACTGTGCAATAATGTTGTTTTAACTATTACGATGACCAAAATAATTTGCGCAACAACCCCTTAGCTAGCCCTGATAGCCCCTTAAGCCGTTTTAACTGTGAATATCTCGACACTAGATTTTGTAAAAAATGTAAAACCTAAGGTAATGGAAGAGACAAAACTTAATATAATCTACTTTAACATCAAAAGCATAAGAGATAAGTGGACTAATTTTAAAGATTTAATTTTAATTAACGGTTACTGCCCTTTCGACGTAATTGGAATAACGTACACGTGGCTTTCAGAAATTGATGATACTAATGAATTTTCCCTCCCTGGCTTTCAAGCTATTCATATTGAAAGAAAATTAACCAAGTCCTCTTTTGGCATTTCTCTTTACATCCACCAGGCTATTACACTGTGAATCCTTATTCTCACAACCTATAAATAATAGATGCATTTATTCAATAATTGTTGATATAAGTGTTGACGACAATTCTTTTATTTTTTCATTGTTTTATAAACCACCCCCATTTCCGACACCTTTCTTTTGTAATCTTTTGATGACTTTTCTAGTTTTATTAATTTACCACAAAAGAAGGCAATAGTTTTTGGGAACTTCAATTGTAATTTACTAAATGTTAGCAGTAATAATGATTGTGATACCTTCTTTGAAACATTTACCTCAAGTGGTCTTCTTCCGACAATGCTTTTTCCTACTAGAGTTGATCCTATGAGGTCTACCACTACTGTAATTGATAACATTTTTGTAGCCACTTCCTTGGGAAACTACCTGTCCTCCAAAATAATATTCTCTGAAATGTCAGACCACTTTCTAATCTATCCCTCCCGACCAGTCCAACCAACTATTAAACACCCTAGAACTAATATACCTACGTCTAAAAGTATATATAATATTGTGAATATGAACCGGTTCACTGATCGTTTGACATAATTTGACTGGTCAAAGGTTTTGGATTTTCAGGATGTTAATTTAGCCACAAATGGTTTTACACAGGGACTGATTGATCTTATCAGTTCAACCTTTCCAGTCTGTGAAACAAACTTAAAAAATACCTATATACAGACCTGGATTTCCAATTGACTGATAATCTATTAATATTTTAAAAATGAAATTGGTAATCTGGAATTAACAGACTGTATATTTATTTGAATAAATAATTATAAAAATAAAAAAAACTATATAAAAACATAGTAATTGAAGCAAAAAAAAAAATATTCTTAGTAAAACCTATAACACATAACCTGGACATAGCAGTGACATATACAAACTCAAAATACTAAAATTTGATAAACATCTTTTATAAGTTTCAAGACACTAAACACAAAAATAAGGAATTTTAAATTTTTACAACAAGAAAGATCTCGAATACATGTTACTTTGTTTCTTTAATTTCTTCCCCAAGGGTGACCAAATGGAAACAGTGATCCTATAAGCTCAGAAGACGGTTCATATACCATCGATGCCAAACAAAATTGGGCGCAATATAATCAACTTCGTGACAAAGCTGTTTTAAAATATAAAAAAGGTGGACTTGCCCTTATCGAAAGTAGAATACTTTTGAAACTTCATTTGAAAGGCCATTTCTTGGCCAAACATCAACATTTTGACACTCCTGACAAGCCAAATTTTGTTTCAAATTTTGCTTCAAATGTGACATCTTTCAATCCAAAGCAGCTAGTTGCTCTTTCCTTTCTCGAACAGCAGCAAGTTCATGAAAATGAATAAGGTCAGTTTCCTTTTAATTTTTTGATACGATAAAATAATGCTATTTGGCATTAAGCGCGACCTAATAATCGAGCTACCACTAGTGCTACCTGGGTTTTGTTGGGGTGATATGAGAAAATGGGCTAAAATTTACCGACCACTAAATAATCTAGCATTTCATTTTTGTTTTTTTGCAAACTGTCAGTGAGAACTGCGTCCTAGATAATATTTATGGCGCTTGGGTTGGTTGCAACCTGACCAAGAGGTATCTTATTGCTCTGTTCTTGGGTATTTTTATTTTTTTTTAAAAAGTATGTGATGAGTTCTAACAATTTTTGCACAGAGCTGGAAAGACCCTTTCTTGGCCCACTAGTGCTACCTGGGTTTTGTTGGGGTGATATGAGAAAATGGGCTAAAATTTACCGACAACTAAATAATCCAGCATTTCATTTGTGGTTTTTTGCGAACTGTCAGTGGAGAACTGCGTCCTAGAGAATATTTATGGCGCGTGGGTCGGTTGCAACTTGACCAAGAGGTATCTTATTGCTCTCTTCTCGGGTATTATTATTGTGTTTGAAAAAGTATGTGATGCGTGCAAACAATTTTTGCACAGAGCAGAAAAGACCATTCCTTGGCCCAGTAGTGCTACCTGGGTTTTGTTGGGGTTATATGAGAAAATGCGCTAAAAATTAACGACAACTAAATAATCCAGCATTTACTAAGTGGTTATTTTCAAACTGTCAGTTTATAAATGCATACGCGAGACTATTTATGGCGCTAGGGTCGGTTGCAACCTGACCAAGAGGTATCTTATTGCTCTGTTCTTGTGTATTATTATTTTGTTTGAAAAAGTATGTGATGCGTGCAAACAATTTTTTCACAGAGAAGGAAAGACCATTCCTTGGCCCACTAGTGCTACCTGGGTATTGTTGGGGTGATATTATAACAGGGGATAAAATGGCACTCACAATTAAGAATCTTGATGGTCATCTGGTTTTGTGTGATAACGGTCATTTAGAACATCTTCCTAGAGAATATGTAGGTTGAGGGTTACTTTAGCTAACTTTCCCTTATGACAATGAAATCTCGGTTCTTGTGGCTAAAACAAGATTTATTAAGAGAAAGATATTATAGCACACAATATTTGCAAAGAGCAGGAAAGACCCTTTCTTGGCCCACTAGTGCTACCTGGGTTTTGTTGGGGTGATATGAGAAAATGGGCTAAAATTTACCGACAACTAAATAATCCAGCATTTAATTTGTGGTTTTTTGCAATCTGTCAGTGGAGAACTGCGTCCTAGAGAATATTTATGGCGCTTGGGTCGGTTGCAACTTGACCAAGAGGTATCTTATTGCTCTGTTTTTGGGTATTATTATTGTGTTTGAAAAAGTATGTTATGCGTGCAAACAATTTTTGAACAGAACAGGAAAGACCCTTACTTGGCCCACTAGTGCTACCTGGGTTTTGTTGGGGTGATATGAGAAAATGGGCTAAAATTTACCGACAACTAAATAATCCAGCATTTCATTTGTGGTTTTTTGCAAACTGTCAGTGTATAAATGCAACCTAGAGAATATTTATGTCGCTTGGTTTGGTTGCAACTTGACCAAGAGGTATCTTATTGCTCTGTTTTTGGGTATTATTAATTTGTTTGAAAAATAACGTGATGCGTGCAAAAAATTTTTGATAAGAGCATGAAAGACCCTACATTGGCCCAATAGTGCTAACAGGGTTTTGTTGTGGTGATATGAGAAAACGGGATAAAATTTACCAACAACTAAATAATCGAGCATTTCATCTGTGGTTTTTTGCAAACTGTCAGTGAGAACTGCGTCCTAGAAAATATTTATGGCGCTTGGGTCGGTTGCAACCTGACCAAGAGGTATCTTATTGCTCTCTTCTTGGGTATTATTATTGTGTTTGAAAAAGTATGTGATGCGTGCAAACAATTTTTGCATAGAGCAGGAAAGACCCTGACTTGGCCCACTAGTACTACCTGGGTTTTGTTGGGGCGATATGAGAAAATAGGCTAAAATTTACCGACGACTAAATAATCCATAATTTCATTTTTATAGACAACTAAATAATCTTCAATGGAGTATAGGACTTTTTGCTACTGTATATTACCTTTAAAGTACTTTGGACAAACTAGGCAGACGATTCAATAATAAAGAGATTCAGTGTGCTTAGCCAGAGTGGTGTCAGATATAAATAAAAGT